>NC_080465.1:46120908-46227218 GCF_028018845.1 Melospiza georgiana
AGCAGACTTCAAGGAAAACCAAATTTAAGCTTTTAAATGGTTTCTGCATTTTTACAGAAATACGTATCTCAAAAAATCCCAATATATGACAAAAAACGTGCATCTCCACTCTATACCTCTTCGGTGTTTTCCTCCTATGGAGGATTGATCTCTCAGAGTTGGAGTAGCCTTCATAATGTACATTTTTAATAATTTAAGAAAAATCTTCCTGTGGAATTAATAACAATCCATATAAAATGAAACAATATTGCTCAAGAAACTGTTTAGGCCTTGAAGAAAGGTAGAGTTAAACAATTAGAAATGTCCTGCAAAACTGTGAGTCCTACTAACTTTAGAAAAATGTCTCTCTCAGTCATCAATTCTTGTTGAAAATGTACAAAAGAAGCCAATATTAAATTGTATTTTTACTCTTCTTTGTGGCCCTTTTTCAAATAAAACCATGGTAACATGCTATTAAAAATGGTGTAACTTTTTCTTATATAACTAGTTAGCTTCTATATTACATTTCTTATGTCTTAATATATTTTTGAATATTTACTGAAGGATATTGCTTTACCAGGCAGCCTCATTAAAATTTTAAACAATATTATTACTGGAATTTTAGACTATATCACTTAAAGTAATTTTTCATGACATTTTTTTGTTTTAGGTTTTCTGAGATCAAAATGTAGAAGCAATTTTTTTTTTAACACGGAGTTGGTCTCTCCCTTTTCTGACATATGAGCTGTAATTTCAGAAATTTAGAGAGGCAAACAAAAATTGAAGTTAGAATGGCAGTCCTGGCATATATGAGAGAACTGCTTAAATTTGTGGATAATATTTTAGCATACACACCCACACATCTGCATGTAGCCAAATAGGAGCGTATGACTTATACCCCCTAGTTTTTAAAATACTTCCACCAAATGTTTTATTCCAGCCTTAAAGCTTTAGAAAGATTATGCTTAATGTCATCAATAATAGAGCCAGTCACTTTTAGGAAGAGACAAAGTAACTGGATGTGGATTATTCTTATTACAATAATGTATTTTTGGCAAAGCCACAAGTATGTGGTGATGGGGAATTTCAGTTCTTACATCTCTTTAAATTTGCATATATTAAAAAAGACAACAGATTATTTAGTCTAATCAGTGTAGTTTTTGTAATTTTTAGTTCTACTCATATGTTCTTGAAAAGATTGTTTTATGCAGCCTGTTAGAAATGAAATATTTGTAGTTGATTTACTGCTGATTTTCAGATTAAGTGAAAGTTTCTTTTCCTGATCTCTTCATAGCCTGTAAGAGGCTGACCATGCTGGAGCTGCTCCAGTAAAGGAATATAAGATCATTCTTAATAAAACTCTGATTTCATTCCATCACATTTGGCAGATGGCACCTTCCACAACATATTTCTCCTTGTTCTCTGCTAGAACAGGGGAGTACACCACCTACTGAAAAACCACAGGTCTCCCACACAAATTCTGATACTAGAGGGACAATATACCTACACTTACATGCTTTTCTAGATGAAAGTACAGTGTACTTTGAAGAGTCATGCCACTAGAAATAAAAACTTCCTTGTACCTCCCTGAAAAGTAAAGCCCTAAACTACTGTGTGCCATTCTTCAGAACCTGATTCCCACATTCATTTCTAGTATCTTGTACTATAATTTAATAGATGCTCTTAAAAATACTGTCTAAATAGCAAGTCTGGAATTATTGTTGAACTGGTTGCAGTTTGGTACTGTAACTCATCAATTTTTATTTAGAGTAACTACAAAGTGCTTCAGAGTAGTTTCACAAGAAAGGTGCAAATAAATACTGTGCCCTCTTATATCCGGTCCCATGAGACATAAAGTCCTGGAGAGCCCACATTTTAAAGTATCCTCAATTTTTACAGCAATTTAATAATGATACTGATTTCTTATACTGGAGAATGCTTCTGTCTCCAGTGTTTATTTGGGTCAGTGTCTAACAGCATCATAGCCAACAGGCCTGCTGCTTGCCCTCCATTAGTCTTGCTGGATCCAAACACACTCATCTGAATGGGTAAAAAAGGTATGGTGCTACAGTGGGAATCTGCACAAAAATGGTCTTCTTACTGTGCAGAACTTGTGGTTGTTAGTTGATTCCTTTTGATTAATATTTGCAGAAAAGATGAACTGGCAGCACACTGCAGTGTAATTTTTCTTTTTGGTTAATAGGCTCAAAATATCACAGTGGAATGCTGACAGGTCTATCAGTTGTCAAAATTTTCCAGGATTTGGATCATGGCACTGAAATAGCTCTGATGAATGTCTGCGCAATGCATGGTACAGCACTTCTCCTGCTCCCAAAGGATCCGAGTAAAAATGGGAAGCATCTTTATTGCTTTTATGTATGAGGAATTGAAGCACCAATGAGTGAGTGAAGTGTGTCAACACAGAGTGAAACCCCTAAATGACTCTATAGATTACATTCTTTTTTAGTACACAGACTTCCCCTAAAAACTGGGAGTACTTCTACAGAGTAATCATTTTATAAATTAGGGGTAAATTCTTTTCCTATCAAAATTTCCCAAAGGCAAAACTGCCACTGAATGAAGTATGATGTAGATTTCACATTACATTTGTAACCAAACTCAAGTACTTTGTCACATATAGGAGAAGTAACGAACAGCTGCACAGCATGCTTGATGCAGTCTATTCCAATTCTGAATGATAAAAATGCAATATCAAACATTTTAACCTTTTTTCAATATTTTTCTATTCACAATTTTTCTGTTCCCATGACTCTCATTTTCCTTAACTGTTATTTCTACAGCCTAAAGAGGGAAAAAGAAATAACAAAGGAAACAGAAAACAATAAATCCTATTATCCAGTTGACTGAATAAATGTATATGATCACCAAGTCCATATCAAACCGCCATCCACGGCTATCATCCTCGAAGTCCATGAAGTCCATCCTGTGAGCAGCATGTGGGAAATGCCTCCTGGTCACAGTATTTGAGCGCCTTCGAAAACCTGCTGAAAAACAGACAAGGAGATAAAAATCTTTTTAAAAAGAACCAGATTGACTAGCAAAAAAAGTTAGCACTCCTTCCTCCAGTTATCAAAAAGACAAATAGAAGCAGGAAATCTCACACCTCACTGGTAAGTTTCATCACTTTGTTGGACAAGAAGCTATCTTTGGAATTGATTTTGAAGGATTTAAAAAGTAACACTGTGTTCCTTAAAAAGTAACTCTGTGTTCCATGTCTAGAAAATAATATGTTTGTTTGTTTGTGTATGGATTTCTCTACCATAATAAAGTAATGATATCTGCTTAAGTTATCCAGATTTATGAGCACCTCTCTTTTGGTGCCCTCTTTCACTGAGTTTGACTTAGTGATCTAGAAGTGAAAGGCTCCATATACTGTAATGAATCTCTTCAGTAATTGGTTAAAATGGGTTCCCTAAGATGGGTTCTACTCTTCTGAATTCTCCAGTAATCAAAAGTATCCAGATCTGAACCTATATAGTGCAACAGCTGATACACATTTGAATTCCTTTTACTAGAATCGGAGATTATCTTTCAAAGATAAAATAAATAAATCTTCTAAATGAATTATGCTTGCTTTAATATAATGCTCATTATGTTTAATATAATGCATACCAGGTGAAAATTCAATTTTTAAATCACTGTTTCTATGCTGATAACACCTTAAAAATATATAGGCAGATGCAAACAAGTCAAGTGGAAGTAAAAATCCTGTGTCTCCAAGATGGCCTGAGTGTGGGGTCCTGCCAAAAGGTCTGTCCTCTTCATTGTCCCCCAGACTTCTCCAAGTAGCAAGAGAGGTACTGTGGAAGCAGACCTCTTCCCTATGTCAAGACATGAGTTTGGAGAAGAGTCTGTGCAGCTGTGTCAAACAGTAGGCTGTGGCACAAAAAAGAGCCTGGGAGTTGTGTTGCGAAGGCAGAAAATCTGTCCGATTCTGATAAAGGGCTGTTGTACTCTGGATTTTTCCTCTGTTTTCATGGAATGAGAAATTTTTATGATGCATTCTGTATTCTTTAATAATTTCTGAACAGAAAAATACCTTTTGTATTTCCAACTAGAGTGTAAACCACATTTCTTAACCATCTGCAGATAAAAGCTGAGAGCTGTAGAGCTCCTCAAAAACGGAACAGCAACATAGAGTAGGGGTTTGAATTATGAAACAGAAGACCTGAGGGAGCACCAAACATCTTTTAATGTATTTTTCTACTACATAAAAAAAATCCTATCATACATGATTTCAATCCCCAAACATTACAGTCCCCAAATAATTAATGTATGGGCATGTATTTGTGCAAAAAATATATTTTATTTAACTTTCTTTCATATGCCTGTGTTGCCACACTCTGAACAAGAACTTCTACTGAAGTTACATGAATATGCATGCACAGTGCTGGCAGAGTCTGGCAGACTGTTAGTGGGAACCTGTTACTAGATAACAAAAACAACGTTTTGTGCAAATCACACTTTTATATGCACCAAAGTGTGCAAACAAAAAAGGTTTTCAGTAAGCATCAGTAGGCACATCTGTTGCACTTTGCAACCTTCTATGAAGTACTAGCAAAGCACTAAATAAAAATACAAAAAATGAAAATATCCTCTCAATTTTATAAGTTGACCTACTTTTTTAAAACTAGAAAATAGAAGGTACAAGATAGAAAATTTTACTCTAAAAATGTTCCCAAATGAATAATATGCAAGCTACAATAACCATTTACATTAAAAGGGCTCACGTAAAATTAAATTATGTACGAACAAGTGTTCTGAGGTTATCAGATATACCAAAGTACATAATTTTGGCACAGCCTCTTCTTTCTGCATGGATGAGAAGAGCTATTGAAAGACTGTGAGAAAAATGCAAGTATAGACTGAGACCTTCCCATATGTGCCCTTGCAGCACCTGGCAGCTTAGTGAGCTAGATCTTTGGAAGTTGTTTCCAGAACAATGTGTTAAAACAGCATTGCACCTGTCTCTGCATGCTTGTGAACCAGATCTCACACTGACTCCATTTACTGTACTTTATGTCCCTTGGTGGAGCAGTTTTGGAGTAAATAAATTGTTTTTCTTTCAGGTAAAACTAGAAACAGAAGATGAGTTCTTAGAGCTCAGAAGTGTTCCAGTAACGTGCTTCAACTACTAACGGGCATTTAGCCCTTGGGACTACAAATTGCTTCACATGCAAATGTGGACATCTGACCTCACAGCATCAATTTTTGTGCTCTATTATAGCTGATATAATTGCTAATGCAAGAATGCCTCTGAGAGACAGGGAATAATCTTTTCTGCAACATCTTTATGCCATTCATAATTTTACAGATCTCTAGTATCTGTTTTCTCTAATACGCTTTCCAAACAAAAGAACTTTTGAATTTTCTTTGTATGGAAAAAGCTTCAAAACTTCATCCTATCCTTTCCACATTATGCTTCACCCTCCTTTATTTTTCTCTGAGATGATGTAGTCTAAAATTATGTGCAAAATTTGAGTTGTGGGATCACCACAAATCCAGACAATGACAAAATATTTTGTTATTATTCCTGCTTACCTTTTTATTGTGGCTGTGCATGAAATGTTTTCAAAAAATTAATCCCAGTATTATCCAAATGTCTTTTTTTAAATGGCAATAGCTGATTTACAGCACACTACAGTGAATATTATGCATTATGGAGATGACTAATGCCTCTGTGTACACCTGACTGTCCTCATAGTGAAAGTGTTTTCCTTGCAATCTGAACTCTTCATATGCCTTAATGCTCATCCACTTGCCACAGAACACTGTGAACAGGTGGTCTGTCCTCTTGGTGGTCTCCTTAGAGGTATGATAAGGCTGACTGAAGATCCTCCCCAAAGCCTACCCCTTCCCTGACTGAAGAAGCCAGTTCTTTCAGCCTCTTCTTCTGGGTCAGGTTCTCCAGGCCTCTGAGCATCCCAGCCAAACCTGGGTCGCTCTGCTAAACCTGCTCCAGTCTACTGCTGTCTTCCCTGTACAAGGGAGGAAGGCAAAACTGCAGGATTTTAGATGTGGTCTGTTGAGCAGTAGGGGATAAAAGCTTCGTCCACAGTTTTTCATATCTCCTACTCCTGTTCACAAAGCCCAGGATGCTGCTGGCTTTCTTCACTGCCAGGGCATACTTCCAGCTCACCCACAGCTTGCTCTCCACCAGGATGCCCAGGCTCTTTCCAGAGATCTGTCCTCAGGCTTTCAGTGCACAACCTGTCTCATTGCCAAGGGCTCTTCCTTCCCAGGTGCCGGTCTCAGCATTTGTCCTTTTTGAATTTCAGAGTCCTTCCAGAACATTTCTACAGCTTGTCAATGTGTCTCTGAATGGTAGCCCTGTGTTGAGTCTATCAATCTGTCCCTAACTTTGCTGTTCTCTGCAGGCCTGATGAAAATGTGTTCTGTTGCTATCTCCAGGTCACAGATCAAAAGAACTGTTAGTTGTCAAGTTCAAATTTACTATCGTTAGTGAAGTGAATAATTTAATATCACTATAAATTTTACCAGCTGTATATGTATCACTTTACACAGACCACTGTGTCATTCTGACAAGGTCTCAGTTTGAGTTGCTATGTGCTCTTTTACACTGTATTTTCCATCTCCTACTTGGGTCTGGGTTTTTTTTTGAGGTGCCTGGCAAAAGGGTCTTTGTCTGATGCAGCACCTGCATTTCTCCAACTTCTTGTCCTGTCTGAATAGCAGCCCCACCACTGAGTCTTCCAACTTGTTGTCACCTGCAGACTTGATGAGAGCATGGAGGAAAAGAACAAAAATTTCCAAGTATTCTATAATTTTTCAAGTATACAGGTGTTTTTATGTTGTTTTCATGGTTTGACAAACAAGGTATCATCCCAAACTTCTTGCATAAATGCCAGCTTTCTCCCATATGCACATCAAGAGGCATTATATTCTGATTAGGCTAACATAATAGCTAAATTGCAAGATTTTCTAGTTAAGATGAGCTGTGAGATTTGTATTTCCAAGAAAGAAAAATCATATATTGCTACAAAGGTTTATGAGAGAGCAGCACTTATTCTGCATGAATGACTGCAAGCATGTCCCATTAACTTCTCATCTCATGCCCCAAGCTTTCAGTCTCAAGCTCTCCACTGAAATTCAAGTTCCCAAAATATCCAGTTCCTTCCCCAAACTAAGGCCCTTTAATGAAATCACCATCCTTCTCAGATCCAGAGATCCACTTCTTCTGCATGAAAAGCTTGAACCTTACCACCCTCTTGCCTCATTATTTCTCCACACACCTGTTGTCTCAGAGGTCTTTTTATCTAGAGAGAGTCATATCAAATTACAAACTTTTCTGTCTCCAGGATGCATACCAGACCTTCAGCTTTCTACGTTAAAACTTCTACTATCATCTTCCAAGGCCTTTTCCACAGCAAAATCATATTTCCAAACCTCCCTCACTATCCTGCTCTTACTTTCCTCTCACTTTCTCTCTGCTTTCCTTGCATATTTCACTCCTCTTGCCCTTCTAATATTATCTGTGGTCTCTTGCTGGCTGCCAGCACCTTATAACCATGACTTACATGACATCTTAAACATCTCTCCTTTTCTTTTCCATCCCCAAAATCCACGTCCTACTTTTTGACAGCTGTTGGGCTCTAGAAAACCTGGATGTAAAATGTACTTAAGGTACATTTGTACCTTAGTACCAAATGTACTTTCCTTTCCTGAAACCATTTTTACTTTCACTATGTTGTCTGTCTTACCAGTTGTAGACTTTTGCTGGGCTTTTGGTTTAAGTGTTAAATTCTATTGCAGTCTCAGAGAGGTAAGTTGTGTTTAAGCAGTAATTTGTGCATGCTTAAAATGTGATTTATTGAACTCACTGTGCATATGATACTGATGGCCTCTGCACATGAATAAATCAGTTGTATGCAGGCAATTTAGTGAGAAACACACAGATATTGCTTTTTAAAGGTGTCAAAGACCCCTATCTGAAAGAGTCTAGATAAGCAATCAGTTACTGTGAAAATCTGAAAATGCCATGTCCTGAAGCCTTTCATATGGGACACAAGACTTGATTCCATAAGGGACACTCCTTTCCATAAGGCAGAGCTGGGAACCACTGTTACAGCTAGATGTCTGCTTTGTGACTTTCATAAGGCATTTATTACAAAAAAGAAGAACAACATGCTACAGACAAAACTATGTAGAAATCCCAAACTGCGTAAGTGTCACTGATGTACATGTCATTTGTCAAAACAAAAGGCTTGCAAAAACGTCAGTCCTACAGAATCAAGCACCAGCCAAACAATGCTTCTTGCTGTCGGGTATTACCAAAACTATTGGGATTTATATCTAAGAATAATCTCCCCTCTCTTAAAACTTTATAAATCCTTTGGGGATCTGAGAAGAGAATACAACAAAATGAACCAGAAATATACAAAATGGAAAGGATAAAAAACCCCAATCAAAACAATGAATAGAGGTTCCAATGGCAATAACAGTTCTTAAAAATATTTATTTCATACAGCTCTAACTTCCCATATTATTTTCAAAATTATAAGTACAATTTTTTTGGTAGCTAATCTCAGAGCTTTTCTTCAGAGGTGTGTAAACAAAATAAATGCAGAATTTAAAGTTATTGATTACAAATCAATACATAAAAGCCATACTTGAATTTGGCATTTCTTTGGATCATTTATGGCCAATACCTTAAATTAACATCTCTCAGGCCTTTAGGACAGTGACAACTTTTCATTTGGACTTTTTCCTCTGTGAAATACTGTAAATTGCATTCCATCACAATTACAATTATTTTCACTTGACAAATTTGGTGGTTTTACTCTAGAGTGGAAATAAATATAAGATCTTCTTCCATTCAAATACAGTTTGTCAGATTTCAGTGAGAATTATTTATAAGTGAAGTTTTTTGCACATTCCTACTATTAGTTTGAATTCTAAGAAAAAAATACAGCATCACTTTACCAGTTAACAGTGATGTTCAGAATACTAAGCAAATAAAGAGATAAAAAGTTGGAAGACAGTTACCTCTTGCTATTTTATAGATAAAAAATTCAGCTTTTGCAAATTAAAATATGAACCCATGAAGTTAGCTTGTATATTGCGAAAAATAAGCAGATTGTGAGAAAAGAAAATGAGTAAGTTTGAAAATTAATGCCAAAAGCCATAAAGCCACATTAAATGCATACATACACATTTTGCATTGGCTATTCTGCATAACTAAGTATCTCACTCTTTATTAAATAAGAAATCTATTTACCAATTTTATGAAAATTATTCAATAGCTACTGTGTCCAGTCCCTCTCAGAAATTCAAAGAAAAAGTAGAACTCATATTTTCTCTCTTGGGCTGTTTATTTTCCTGACAATAACGGAATCAAGAAACAAGAGGACTGTGGGAGGTCATAATGACCTTCGAAAACATGCTCAGCCTGTGATTATTATCACAGAAAACATAATCATCTGTGATTATTCTATAATTATCAATACTCACAAATAGAAGCCACTTGGCTAGCTCAACTGCTAGGATATGTACTAAAATGGGAGTAATTAATTCACATATCTCAGTGTAAAAGTCACTTGACTTTGGGAGACTTGAAGGAATTTTGGAAGATAGTCAGGATGCAGATCTTTTTTTTTTTTAAGTAACTAGGTGAATTACCTGTTTGCTTTTTCTTTCTTCCCCCAAATCATAACACAAAAAGTACCAAACAGTCAGAATATTATGTAACAGCCGAGGAATGATATCAAGGAATGAAGCTGCATGGTCTCATGCATGTCATAGAGATCCAAATGCATAGGTTGCACACATTCTAGTCCATAAAATGTCTTACTTTGATTTTAAAGGTAAGACTTGTACATGTATATTGATGACATACAAATTACAATTATAGTAATTTTAATACATTTGCCTTCAGGAGGGGGAGTTGTAATGACTTTTGTTCACATTTCTTTGTAAATAAATTGTATCTTAACAATGACTTTAACTTGTGACAATTTCTCTCTTTACCATGACCATGCAAACAATAAAAACCAGGGAATTTCAAACAGCAACTTGAGGTTGTTTCTGCTTCTGTGGCTATGTGCATCAATAATCTATATGAAAAAATAATCTTAAAAAGTATTCTGAATATTCTAATTCAATGAGATTTCATCTTATTTTTAATCTACTTTCTGCTTCTCTTCCATTCTATCTAATCTCTTACTCATCATCAACATCAATCATCTCTCTCCTGCTGTTCCTACATTTTACTACTGAACGTTTCTGTACATCATGTTGTATTTGTCATCTTCCCAGATGACCAAATACTGTATTTCAGCTGCCAGCAACTCTTGCTAAGTTATCATCACAAAAGCCTTCCCCTGTTTGTGTCATATTGCTGTAATGGCATTGGCTACCTCTAGCTTCATTCTTCCCTCACTAAGTACTTACATCCCTTTAGGCTCTGTTTGTACAGACTGCTACCTCACAATATACAGAGAGGCAAACACTATCGATATTGATAGGTAGACTTCTTATATAATAAGAGATGACTGAATAAGTACAGAATAGCATTAAAAAAAATGTCATATTGTTTCTTGTCTTTGATGCGAATGCTACTTGGCATGATGCTTAATTCTCTCTAGATTCTTATTTTGTAACCTGCATGATTGCTGTATTTTTTCTAAGCATACTATTTAATACTAATGATGATTTAACAAAATACTTTGCAGAGTTTTGTAACTACTGTTCAAACCGTTTCAGTGCTTAAGGCTTTAATGTTTTAAGCCAGTGTCAGTGATAACAGTAGATAATAGTAATGCAAATACTCTCTTTAAAATAAATTAATGAATTTTCCCTACTTCTCCTAAGACAGGGGCAGTGTGATGGCAGAGATCAGAAGGAATACCCGTAATAGGCATGCCTCACCATGCTCCTCTGTAAGACATGGCTCTGTGCATTTGCACAAAATATTCAGTTCATCTGCAAATCTGGCAACACGAGTCCCGTAATTTCTCTGGAGAAACTGGTGAATTACCTTTCTTGGACCCATGCATCTGTCTTTAAAAAAAGGCATGTTCAGTTTTAGCTATTGTCAATACTCAAAATTTCTATTTCCCATCTGAGCAAATAAAAGAAATGTTCCTCCGGATAATGAAAAAATTCAAAGTACAAGATTGTATCTTTAGAAAGCTGGCACAGTTTTTCTGAACTGAAAGTTTTCTGATGATGACAGTACTTAACCAGTTTTTAGGAAGTTAGCCAAGACTTCACAGAATGAGCTGTCTAAAAAGCCTTCATAGTTGTTCAACATAAAATTAAAAATAAATTTTCACAAAGCAGGTTTATTAAAAAGTTAACTAGAAAGAAGTAATTTGAAATAAAAAGAAAATGCTTATGAACTGTTAAAAATTCCTTTCTTTAGTCCTTTTTTAGTTGTGCAATGCTTTTTATCTCTGATTTTTCCTGATGCAATTTCAAACATTCAATTTTATCTACTCAGTAAGTACATTCACCAAAGCTCCTGAATCTGCTCTGTTGTTTGCAAATCTCTGGCTTCTTTAAGAAGGTATGGCTAGTCTGGCTCTAGACTAATTAAAACATTATCACATTTTAGTGTTTATTATCCTCATTCATCACCTTGAGTGCTTTCATGGTTCTTCTTTTGTCCTTCAAAATCAAATCAAAATGTCAGCTTTTGTTTTCACTTTAAAGGGTCTCCACAACTCTGTATTGCCTAAAAAATGTTGCCTATCTTTTTACAATCATGCTGTGCAAGCACCACATTCTTCCAAAAATCTTGTCAGGTTTCTGTCCAATAAATACTCCAGGATCAAAGTGAATTTTTGCTTATGTCCAGCTTTGGAATGGGTACGGAGTTATCTGTCACTGGTACAGGTGTATGAAGTAGTAATCGCTGCATATTAGGCAGGAAAAACACTGTATGTGGCTGTCCTTCTTTCTTTATCCACTCACTGACAGCGATGAAGCCAACTGATACATCTACCATCTATTAGGAACCAAAAATTATTATGTAGCAAACAGAGTTTCTGTGAGGTATCAAATAAACGGACTGAACACCAGGCAAACTTAACTTTTAATTTAAGATGTATTTACACCAGCAGAGTTGAAACTCTTTAATGGTTACATGAGTACAAACTGCTCTCTAGGTCACGCATTTCAGCGCTGGGGAAGAAGGCACAACAAAAAATTTATTAAACATAATAGTTAACAGCTATTAAACATAATAGTTAACAGCTAACAGTAACAGTATAGCTAACAGCTAATTAAGAATATAATATAGTCATTTTTTCCCTATTCCCTATTCTTCTTGGCGTAGCTGGCAAGGATTATTCTCCACTTCCACTAAAACACATAAAAAATACTTGCTATTTCCTGTCATTGGTGAAGAAAAAAGGCATCTTTCCTTTCACTTGTTCATAGAGACCAATCTGAACCTGAACTAATCACAGCAGAACTTTACACAAAACATAAATATTAAAATCAAGAGATATTTTATGCTCTAAACAAATTCTGTAATGAAAGACTACCACTTAAAAAAAATAATAATTTAAAGTTTACCCAACGTGGTTAAACAAAGATTATGTATTGTTTTCAGTAGTCTCTAGAGAGCAAATAGTAAATATTTATGTGATCTTATTTAATAAACAAATCAAATAGAACCCTTTAATGACGGCTTAAATAAAATAATAATGAAAGACACTATTTTATCAAACTGCAGAACATCTTACAAAACAGGCATACTGAGTAGTCTAAAGGTCTTCCTACCCCATCATTCTTTTCCTGACAAGTCAGACTATGAGGAAATGGTCAGGATTGAAAAAAAGAAAGCACAAGGCAAGCATATTGCAACACTTTTCCCTCTCAGTCCCAGCGACTTGCATTTCCATGATCTCTGCAGACAAATGTGGTACCTTTGAGTTTACCAGGAACAAGAATCTGTCATTATTTGAACCCATGCTTTGGGGTAATGATAATTTTATTTAATGTCTCTTAGTTCTTTTGCAGAGTTCTAGTTCTTTTATTATGAGACAGTGAATAACAGCAGCATACATACACTTCTGTCATGCCTTTCCTGATCTTAATTACCGCAATCATCCCCCCTCTTTTAGTAATCTGTTTCTTTGTGCGAAGTATTCTAGTCCATTTACATAATCCTCATCAGGAAACAATTTAAAACTGACTTTCTCTTTTATCTTATCTGTACCCTTCCTGCTAACTACCTTGTTTTGTGATGAAAAGAAAACAATGTAAACATTGCTGAAGAACACTAGGTTCCAAGACAGTCTCCTGCCACTGTTTGCACTTGGTTTTAATTTTTATTATCCCAAATATTTCATACTGTAAGCAAATCTTACATCTTCATATCTTGTAAAAAATACACTGGATAATATGAGCTGTAATTTAGACCCATACAGGATCCATATGATATATCTTCAGCGAGAAAAAATAATCATATATTTGTATTCTTTGTTTGGCATCTTTTAACTGGCTATTAATGCTTCAAAGGACTTTCCCTCTTATCCTGAACACAGCTATGTTTTATCAAGCATCTTTAGAAAAGGACCTTAAAAGTTTTTAGGAATTGTAAGCTGCAGAATGAAAACCCTGATACCTCTAACACCCCTACAAGGTAATTTGGGTTTCTCTGGTACAGCTGTGGGCCATGGCTCCATAGGAGGTCCAAGATGTTCTTAGTTTGTCTCACTGACCAGCATGAACACTTGGCTGCCTAAGCAGAACTAAAGATGCCAATCTAACATCCATTCAGGGACATGTCAAATGGGGAAAGGCTATTAGTATACCTTTTTGCCATGGCCATTCTAGCACAACCCTTGGTGTTGCATAATTACAGCTACCAATATTCCTGCCACACCAGGAATATTGGTAGCTTACAGTACCATGGTTAAATGGAAACAAGCAATCCTGATGACACATACAAATTAGACAGAATTTGATTCCCTCTAGTGCATTGATGAACCAAGAGACAAATCAGCAACCATAATTTCTGAGTAGTAAATTACTTTCCTACACAGGTTAGTGCTGGAGGCACTCTTTAGGACTGGAACATCCTTTTCAATGAGAATGTGGCTCTGAAGGAGTCCCTAAAGAACAGCCTCTGCAAAACAGATTAAAATATAAGCAAGGCTATTGATATACAATATTTAGTTCTAACACTGTTGGCAAAGTAACAGGGAATGAAGTGGCAGCCATGAAGCTGAAGTTTAAAACTTCTCTGTAGCAAAGACCTTTTAATTTTAAACCTTCCCTTCCATTTTCTTTTCCTTTCAGATTGACTTCTACTTGGCAAGATGCAGAAGGAGAAGCATAAAGGCTATTTAGTGCATAGCTGCTCCATGGGACCCAAGGGGGACTCTGGAATCAAGAAATCAGTCTTGCATTTTTTACCAGCAGGAGCTGACAGAACTTGTGGGCAAGGAAAATGGGTACAAGAGTTAGGGCCCAAGTGCTGACAAATCAGTAAAATGACAAAGTGGCCATCAGTGGAGCTGACCTAAGACACTCAACCAGCAGGTTTGGATTCTGTCTTTTCTGTATTAGTGTACTATAAGCCTAGCAGAAACTGAGAAAACACTTTCCAGTGAAGTGTGTCTTTTTTAGGCAGAAAATTCACTTTATGTGAAGACTGCAGATCGCAAATGCATTTTGTGACAAATAGATGTATGCAAATTAACTTTTTGTGATTTGTCAAGCCCTACTGAGGAATCTTGTGAAGACAGGCAGAGAGAGCTGGGCCCATTTAGTCTAGAGAGGAGAAGGCTGAGAGGGAAGATCAATAACATATATAAATATCCCAAAAGTGGGTTTCAAGAGGATGCTGCCCAACTGTTCAGTGGTTTCCAGAGACTGGGAAAAGAGCAATGGCCATGAAATAAAACATAAGAAGTTCCACCTAAACATGAGGAAGAACTTTGTGTTGAAGGTGGCAGAACACTGAAACAGGCTGCCCAGGGAGGTACAGCCTCCCTCTCCAGAGATATTCAAAACCCAGCTGGATGACTTCCTGAGTCATGTACTCTGGGTGACCCTGATGGGATGGATTAGAAGAACTTGAGAAGAATAGCCCAAAATAAGGATTATTCTGGGAGCCTTCTGCCAGTATTACTCTTTATAGCTAAAATGAAATGCTGCACTTTCTATTTTCAGTAACACCTGTCTTGTTTCTTCTCAGTAGATCACAGTTATCTGAACTTGAAAACCAGTATCACTTTATTTGGTTATTTTGAACAAGGAAGATTTAACTTAAAACTTGTACATTTCTTGTTTCCAACATCCTGCCTTTTTTGCCTATCAAACTGAAATCAAGATAAGAAGAATCTTGAATCAAGAAAGTAAATTTTAGTATCGTACCCCTATTTTAAAGACAGAGATACAAAGAAATTTACCAACTGGCATTATTAAAAGCTTTCTCTAAAGGAAATGGTTCACCATTTTCTCTAGAGAATGATTACATAAAAGGTCATAGCAGATGCGACCTACTGAAGTGATGGTAATTTCCACCAGGTTTTAGTAGGCTTGGAAAACACTCTATTGCAATCCTGATACAGAAGTCAATATTTTTATTAAGTACCTAAAGACATGAGATTAGGAAAGAATCTGCACAGATTTCATCGTATACAACACTGGAGGAATGTTTTCTAGATTAAACATTTGAAAAGATAGAAACAAACATTCTATTTTTAACTAGACTTTCAATTTAATTGCCAAGTTTTATATAAAACATCAGCAACATTAACAGATGGAGGGGATTCCTATTAGCCTAGGAATAATTATGATTCCAAATACTAACCAAAGGCTGTAACTCAGAGGTTCCATAATCCTCCTCTGCAGTTCTGAGCACCTACTTCTACTTTTCTTGAGTCATCTCTACAACCTTACTCTACATGCAGGCAGCCAGCATCTATCCACAATGCAATCATCATTATCCTGACTACTTTATCCTTTATCTCTGCAATAGATAATTGCAGAGATAAAGGATAAAGTAGTCAGGATAAGTCAGATTTATGCAAAACTTTAGAAATAACACTTTTAGGCACAGTGTACTAAATGTCTCAATCATTTTTAATTTCTGCACTTGATTACACCAAAGTCAATGTCAAATTAAGTATCATATTTGCAATTTAAATTATTCTAATCTCTTATTTTAGCTCACATTTCTATATCAAATTACTGTTGGGGACCTACCCTTTGTTGGTGAACTTCCTGTGACTGTACAGCTCTTACAGAATGCAATTCCACTTTAATGGCATACAAAGGCCACACTTAAGTTATTCAATTATGATATATGATAATAAGATCCAATTGAGTGTGCTTGCTATTTAACTTTTCTGTTCAAACGACACTATTTATCTGTTATAAAATCTATTTAAGAAAATTATTAATTGAGATGTTATTTCTATTGTGAAATTGCAATTTTTTGAAGTTGTCAGTACTCAAAAGAATAACTAATATACTATCTTTTTTTATCTCATATGAAACAGAAGATATTTTATGGAATTTAAAATTAGTTTGTTAACTTTTCCATGTATTAAAAATCTGAATGGGAACAGAAGAATTGCTTTCCTTTGTGAACAGAATTTTCATTTCATCATTAACTTATCCTTGACCAAACACCATATAGACAGCAATACCATAAGCAATGTTTATGAAACAAGTGGGAATTCTGTTGATTATTTTATTGGAAAAAAATACAGTGCAATACAAGGGCAAACTAATCTGGAGCAATTTTCTTCGGTGTAAAGCTCAAAAGTGCTGCAGTGCTGAGGTTTCTTTCTTTTTGTATAAGAACTGAAAAGTTAGGGTTGTTTGTATTATTAAAGATAATTCTACATTCCCTATGGAAAATCTCATACGAAAGAAAACTCACATGTAGATTACCAAATATAATTGGCTAAGTGAATAAGTTCAGGAAAAAAAGTAAGGCCAAAGAAGTGCTTGATTTTATCTAGCAGTCCTGTAATGTTCATAAAGTCAAAATTAGTTAACCTGATAAATTTTGTATATAATCTAAACTTCCTAACAGTAACTTTTGTCTCCTCATATCCCAATCTAGTTCTGAGGTCTGATTTAATCTAGCATATCTAATGAGTGATTTACTGGCTAAGGTATACTATTTTTACATCTGTGGTATTAAAATGATATTGTGGAAGAGGTTTTGTCACAATGAAAGCTGGAATAATATGAAAAGAGCTTCCAGATACTCCATGAACACTGGACCTGCTGGATATGAAAGTGAAAGAGCATATGCATTTCTAACATGGCTGCAGAATTTCTTCTTTGCCAATACAGTATTGTACTGCAGTATTTGACAGTGCACTCCTATACAGAGGTGGTTATTTTCATGTTCAAATTTGCAAAATTTCATTGCTTTCTAAGCACTGTAATTACATCCCTTTTCACTCCAGTCACTCTACTCATGTACCCACCCTATTCCTCTTCCCATTCTTTATAATTGACTTCTGAAATTATACCATCTTATTAGGCTATTAGGTTCTTAATTAAAAGAAAATTAATCTAAGTACCCTCTTTATCCCTTCAGATCTCAGTGGTATCAGGGTTTCCCTTTGCAATGGAATCTAATATGGTGTCAGAAGACTTTTGCTGCCACTATTCTCAGCATTTTATGCCTGTTAAGTTTGAGCAGTGTCCTGAGCCAGTGAACAAAACCAATTATGGAAACCAAATGTAGAAGTTTAGGTGTTGCCAAGTACAATTTAGATATAAGCCCAAATAAACAGTCCAGGAAGAAAATACTATGTATTTGCATTTTGAAAGCACACAAACCTGCAGTAGTTTTTACTGAAATAAAAAGTCAGAAGAGAGACAAGGCAGCAATCCTCTTATTGAGAAATGCAAAGACAAAGTTTCAGACAGCTTTGTGGTTTGTGTGTCTCATTAACTAGATTTAACCATGTTCCCATTTAGTGTGGGACCTTTAGGCTACACTTTGGAGACACATAATTCCAGCACTCAAAATTATCTTTGGCAAATTTTCAGGTGTAACAATACTGAAACTTTATGATGTCTCCAGACCTTTATTTTATTTCTACTTATTTATGCTTTGTACAATGCTTAGCATTGAGAAAGATATTTATGAAAGGCATAATTTGTATAAGACTACAAAACATAAAGGAACTATGTCACATGCATAATATACATTAAAATATATCAATAAGCCCAGCATTAACACTCATACTATATTAACTCCTGTTAGAGAAAGTAAGTACTCGTCCTCATTGTCCTGCCAACAGTTTTTTCTCTGAATAATACCAAAGATAATCTATGAGTTCTCAAATTTCTCAAGCCTGCTACTTTTGATGGCCAAGAACATTTCTTGATATTATCAGTACCAAATTATGACATTACTTGACATGATTTTATAAGTGGAGTTCCAGAATTTATCAAATGTCACCTTTACAAAGGCCTGGGTAGACTTATACAAGGAAGATAAAATGCAACTCCTTTTTTTTCCACATACTTTTAGACGCCATCTGCTCCTGCAAACAGGAAAAGCATATCTGCTAGCTAGCATTATGAAAAGTGTATACAAGTAACTACAAGTAAATTTACATGAGGCCTGGTGAAGAAAGGCCATTACACTGAAAGCAGGGAAATATGGGTAAACAGTGAATCCTGCATTTAGATGGTCTAGCTTGAATTTGTTCAGTTCATGATCAGTTAATCCTGAAAATGTTTAGTGTTAAAATAGCAACAAGAGACTAAGTTTTCTTCATACAATAAAGAGAAAATTAAATGAAAACACCCATACTCATTACTGTATTTTGTATGCATTATATATGGAATAATATATATCATTCAAAATTTTTATTTGACTTCTTTTATAAAAGTCTGATTCTTCTGATTTTTTTTGAGAGGTCTTTATTTACCACACTCAGAACTAGCAACTTTTCTCCTAGAGTAATTTTTTTTATTCCACTATGTAGACAGACAATTTTCTAAGAAGGAAGCTATACAAAACTATCCTGATAATGTGTACAGAATTAAAGATTCAAAAATAAATTAAAAGGTACAAGCACAATTGTCTTTTTACAGTTTGCAGTTTATCTTCAGATTCAGAGCACTGTGTATGAATCACCCATGAGAATTAAACTCATCTCTACTTTAAGAATCACCTGTCTGTTTGCCGATGGCACGTATTAATCAGAGTCTTATTTTCAAATATTACACTTGAGTTTGAATGACATTCAGGCAAAAATTAAAAATCTTACCTTCAAAAACTCTGAATGCTTTCTTGCAGCTTGGTAGAGGCCATTTAGCAGAATTGGATTTTTGAAAATTTTCCTTTAAATTCAAATATTCCACAGGGAAAAAAGATCTGGTAGAGTTATTCAGATCTACAATAATTAAGGGGAAAGAATACATACATCAATGCCCTAAATAAAGCATAATAATAATTAGCATAATAATTTGCATAAATTTACACAAAATAAAAAATGCCATATCTACTGTGTAATTCTTCTGATTATAACACCTATTTTTTAAAAATCACATTTGTGCAACCATTTCCATACATAGCAAGAGCAAGTTGTAAACATTCTGCTTCTTTGGAAAAAAAATTAGAAAAGATTATGTCATTATGATAATTTCTGGCAAAATTATGCATTTAAGAAATCAAGCTATTTAACTTACAAAACTATTATGATCTCTCTTAAGAAAAATTATATCCATAAAAATGACTGTGGTATTAATTCTCAGCTTTTTGTTTAACATCACCATTCAGTAATAGTCAGTAAAGCAAAGGAAGGGAAAGAGTCTGAAATTTTTTTTAGATTTTAAAAAATACTTTGGATTAACAGGAAGTTAATAATACTAATTAATTAATCCTGTAAATTAACTATTTTATAAGTTTTTAAGAAAACATTTGTAGGATGATTCATGACACATTGCAAGAGTTGGCATTATGCACTAATCTCAAGAAATCAACATCTTCTCAGTGTATAATTTGGGGAAATACCTACATGGTTGCAACTTAAAACTGCCAAACTAAGATATTCATAGGAATGCAATGGAAAACTAAAAACAACAGTATTTTCCTACCATAGAATTGATCTACTGATAACAAACAGGGTTGCTAAGCTAGTAGTTAACAGGAAAAACTTCAACCCCCTGCTCATCAATTTGTGCCTCCAAACCAAGATGGCTCCAGATAAATATGAATAGTAGCTGGTACCATAATTCTTTCTGTACCTTCAAAGTAAGAAAAGACATTCACAGGATTTTTGAGAAGGCTTTTTTTATTACTTCATGTGGTCCAATGTAATGGAACATACTTTTCCAATAATAAATATTTTATGAAAGGATAAAATCTTTTTCTCTGGCAAATTTAAGAAAGCTAAGCTTTTTGTGAGCAGGCTCCAAAAAGAAGAAAAAATGCCTCTGCTTCCAGTAGCTTTTTCTGTGTAAGATGAAGACATTAACAGATTTGAAGTAAAAACCCCATGCTAGTTTGATTCTAAAAATTATCCTTTATTTCACCATGTGACAATGCAGGTGGCATGAAGCTACACAACACATGAAGAGCACAGAATCTTCAAATCCTCCATCTCGTTATGTGAAAATAGAGCTACTGCACATATAAACTGCTGTCACTGAAGGCAAAAGGGCCTTTTCTCTCCAAAATGTAAAATGAACAAACTGTGCATTTTTCACTAGTGTTTTTTAAATTTTTATGAAAGAGCTTTATATGCTACTGAACATATTTGGATTAAGTACTATTGAGATTCAGGCTTTTGATGAGACTCTGCTTGCTTCTCACAGCACAGAGAACATTTTATTTTCCTGCTACAGACCACAGAAATAAACACAGTTCTTTCAATTTTATTCAAATTTAAATACTGAAACCTCTGGTGAGGCATCTAATTCCTGTTTCTCAGAAAAGACAGTGGTGACAAGTCTTACTGGCTTCTAGAAGCCTGCTGGGCTGGGCTTTCAATGAAAGATCCCCTCAGGCTGGCCAGGTCACCTGTCCCTCTGCAGGTACATGACCCTCTTTCCCTGCCATGTGCCTGGACCTCCCTTGCACAACCTCTACCCTCAATCTGTATTTCTCCAAAGTGGTGGATTTATTGCACATGTGTGTCAGATCTGGCCCTTCTTGCAAACAACATAAATTAAATTTTTATTAATGGAAGTGCAGAAGATCACTCTGTCCCTGTAAGTGAAGCATTTAGAAGACGCTTCTTTTAAGTTAAGTAACTTGATGGAATCAGCTCAAGAGCTGTTTTCTTATGTGTATCCTGGGCACATTGTCATCTGATCAGATGTGAGTTTATCCTGATGGGAGAAGGGCTTCTAAGAAAGCCTTTAAGAAAGATGGGAACACATAGTAAGCACCATAGAGCAACCTATCTGGACTGGAACTCATGCTTAAGGGATCCTGTAAAAAAGGCTCAGCTGACCAAGGCAACTGGCCAGAGGAATTGCCTTTGTGAGTCAAATATGGCTTTGTAGCTCTCAGTTAAACACTGATTTTCTCCATAATTGATGGATAATTGATGTCTTAGCCCTTTTTTTTGACACGTTAGATGCATCCTTCTGTTGCAGTTATGTTCAGTCTGCAAAACTGTACAAGCTAAAGAGTGAACTTCTGAGTATATCCTTAAATTTTTTTCTTTTTGACAAATCTTTGTAAAATATATGCACTCACACATATTTTACAAAAGGAAAGCTGCAGAGAGCATCGAAAATAAATTAATGACAGACATAAGACATCCCAGCTTCAGCATTAGAGAAGTATGTAAAGACTACAAACAACTTTGCTTTGTTACCTGCACAAACCTATAGTAGCAGTGACTTTAGCATAAGTTTTTAAAGGCTTAATAACTCTTCTGAGTGGAAAAAAACCCCCAAATTACTATGCTTTACATTGCTCTGGCACCATTCAGCTTCTTAATGTGCTGATTTTACTAATTCCTCTGAGAATACAACATCATCATCAATACCCCTTAGTTAATTTAAAAGTTGTTCCAGTATGAACTGGAATATTTCAAAATATTTTTCTTAGTATATATAATAAAACAAAGCTAAATTACTGTACCTATTTTTAAATATATTGCTAAGTCAAGCACATATTGCTATATACTGAATGGCAATATACAAATAGCTGCAGATTTCTTTCATCTGAAGTAGTTAATACAAAATATATTATATACGTCATGGTCCACTATTTAGAGTAGACTCTATTTACAAATCTATGATACCTTAGGTATCCTTAGGCACATAATTCCTCTTCCTCAAAAGAGCTACCTACCTATTTAATATTTTAAGGGTGGGTAAGGTTGAATGGGATGTCTTGAGAACAGCTAGTCCAACCTGCTCTGGCAGGGTCAGCTGCACAGGGGCCCAGAACCAGCTGGGTTTTGACGGGTGTTCAACAGCCTCTCTGACCAGACTGCTTGACATCCTCACAAAAAAAAAGCTCTTTCTTGTGTTCAGATGGGATCTGTTGTGTTTGAATTCCTTTTCTGCTGTCAGTGAGCACCACTCAAAAGAATCTGGCTCCTTCCTCTTCACTCCCTCCCACCAGGCATTTTTACACATTGTATGTTAGGTACTCAAAGGCTACGAATATTCCTAGTAATATTTCACTTAGAAAACTGTAACATGTTGAAAAGTTTTGCAAATACATTTTAGAAAGCATCTTTATTCCACTTTTGTGCTCTCCCAGTGGTAATTTTCTGCAGCAAATCTGCTAAATTGGTTTTTTAAAATTTAAATAGCCCTAGAAAAACCTAACTATCTATCAGTGAAACACACTTCATCTGTACATCAAATTGAATGGAGCATCAAACATTAGGAAAATGAAATGAGAACAGCTTGAAATCTCTATACAGCAGACAGGCAGGGGTTGAGAGTGCTCAGGCTGCAGCTTTCCGCCCATTTTCTCTGCTGCAGTGCATCAGTGTAGGTATAGCCAGTCTCTATCCCTGGCAACCAGCAGCTGCTCAGTGAATCACCTTGAGGCAATAGGTTCACCTGAAAAATGCTTCCTTCCCACCCAAATGAGTTCTTTATCCCAGTCAGTTCCTCAAACTGACCTGCCATCAAATCATACAAAGTTAGGTCTGTTCAAAAGCAGAGTCTGTGGACAACCAGAAACAGAAGTGGGCAGCTCTGCTGATCAATGTGAAACCACACTTCAGTCTGCATCCCTAACCTGCCATCATCACAGCACTCACAACAGCTTAAAGAGGATCTCTGCAAGATCTCTGTAGCGTCTAAAATGAAACAAACACTCCTGCATGGCTGAGTCATTTCCATTACTTTGTGAACTGTCTCTGCACAGTTTTAAGTGCTGTAAATGACCTGACTCCAGATACATGGTGCAATTTTATCAATGGCACTTGAATCTACCATATAAGCTTTGGACATAAAAGACTGACTCATGCTGTTCCAGATATTCTATCTGCAGAACTACTTACCCTCTTCTATTTCTATACCCAATCTGACACCAAACACCCTAGCCACCATATTTTCCTACTGTTAAGAGTAAGGAACATTAGATGAGGGTATAGGAGGCTAGGACAGGAGAATTTAAGAAGATGATCAAGGGTTTAAGAAGATGATGTCCAAGCCTTTAATTGTCTCTAAATTTAATGTCATAAATGAAAAGAGCATTTTTTCGTGTGCGCCATGAAGTGAGAAATTTTGAAAATACTTTTCCATTAGGATAGTTTGAGAAATGTTTATTATGTTTTGAGCTTGTTATTATTCAGGAAGAAGAAACAAAAGAATTCTACCAGAAAAGAAAGCAATCAGAATCTCATTTCTAAAATAAAAAGTTTAAAAGTACATGTCCCGAATAGCTTCTTGACATTGAAGAGAACCTGCATGGAATGTTATTAGGAGATGTTAAATGGAAAGAAAATCTCACAGTGGATTAACATTACCAAAATTTGCTCTGAATGCATACAGGAAGGAAAAGTACAAATAATTTTTATTTGTAAAAAATAAGTGCAAAATCCTTCATTTCTATACCTGTTTGGAAAAAAACTCTGGCAATTGTAGTACGACACAGTGGACATGGAGTGCTGGTTGGATTGTCTTTGGCAAGCATCCTTAAGCAAGGTTCACAAAAGATATGGTGGCATGGATAGCACATGTAAGGGTTGAAATAAACATCCAGACACACAGCACAGAGATAGCTTTCTTTATCTCCTCTGAGTTCCTGCTCATCATCTGTATGCAGGTTATCATTTGCAGGCTGCAAGAAGAAAAAGAGAACATATTTTCACATTCAGCTCATAACTATTTTTGATAAACCAAGTGTCCAGAAGATCATTTTCAGTAATAATATCACACACGTGATATTCAGAAATTTAATACAGGTAAATACTTTTAAAAAGATGAAATATAAAACAGGAATATCAGCAAAAGTCCTCTGTGGGAAAGACGAAAATCACAAGGCAGTAAAAGAAGGAAGTAACAAAACCAAAATGGCTAAGTAAAACTCTATTATGATCAGATTTCTTCTTTTAAAATTAATTTTTACAGTTTATATGTATCTGCATTACAAAAAGGCAGAAACATAGAATGGTATGGCTTGAATGGGACCTTAAAGATCATCTAGTTCTTACCTTCCTGCCATGTGCTAGATACCTTTCTTGAGACTAGGCTGATCAGAGTTCCACCCAACCTGGCCTTGAACATTTCCAATAATGGCACATCCATAACTTCTCTGGTCAAACTGTTACAGTGCCTCACCACCCTCAAAATAAATTTTTTTACTTAATATCAAATCTGAACTTACCCTACTGCAGATTGAAGTCATGTCTCCTTGTTCTATCACTACATGTCCTTGTAAATATTTTCTCTCCATCCTTTACGCTCCCTTCAGGCACTAAATGGCCACAATTACATCACCCTTAAGCCTTCTCTTTTCCAACCAAATACTGAACAAACAAAACCACACTTTGAACAAACGAAATACTCAGTCTCCATTCCTCTAATTATTTTGGCAGCCTTGTCGGAACCTGCTCCAGCAGGTCCCTGTCCTTGCTGTGCTGTGCCCCCAGAGCGGATGCAGCCCTGCAGGTGGGGTCTCAGCAGAGCAGAGCAGAGGGGCAGAATCCCCTCCCTGCCCTGCTGCCCATCCTGCTCTGGATGCAGCCCAGGACACGTGTGGCTCTCTGGGCTGGCAGAGCCCATGGCTGGGTCGTGTCCAGCCTCTCAGCCACCAGCAGCCCCAGCCCTTCTGGGCAGGGCTGCTCTTGATTCCTTCATGCCTCAGCTTGTACTGATATCAGGACTTGCTCCAACCAGTGCACATTTCACTTGGTCTTACTAAACCCTCAAGAGATTGCTGTACACCCACTCTTTGAGTTTGTGCATGCTCCTCTGGATGGCATCCCATCCTTCAGGTGTGAAAATACCTTTGCTGTGCCAAGAAAGGCAAAAAAAAAAAAAAAACCTCTAAAAATAAACTGTGAATGGTTCTGCCTTTGAAAATTAATTTGTGAATGTTTATGTTTGTAATTGAATTACTTAATGTTACAGTAAGAATGAGTTCAAAACAAGCCACAACTTTATTACTACAAAGCACAGTATAAACCTTAGAGTAGAAAGTATAGGAACTCCTATCATCTTTGGTAACTGCTTGCTTTTGTCAGCACATGTGCTCCAAATTTCCTTGCACTGCTATATTTGTAGGAAGACATAGCTGGACTTCCCAAATGGTGCTCATCCTATATGAATGTAACAACTGGGGTGCATTGCCATGTTCTGGCTTTGCTCCTGTAAGATGACTAAACCTTTCCAAGTAATCTGAAGATCTGGTATTTATGGCACCCTGGGTTTTTGGCTGTCATGATTTAGGAATAGTACTCTTCTATTTAGCGCTCCCACTGAGATTCTCCAAACCATGTGCCACTCAACTCGTTTCCCCTCCCCTCTGTGGAGGGCTGGAGAGGAGAATGGGAGGCACAAAAGGCGAAGATCACTGACTGAGATAAGAACAAAAACTGGGAATGGTAGTGAGATATATGAACAGTAACAGCAACAATACTAAAGGCATATATATGTAAGTATAAGGAAAAACATGGTTATTGTTCACTGTGGAAACCCCTGACATAAATACCCCACTGCTCCCTCTGGCTCAGAACCAGTGCCACCTGACTGCCCCCTCCAGCTTGGAACCGATGTTATCCAACCCTCCCTCCAGCTCAGAACCTGCACCACACTTACTCAGCTGGAAGGAAGCCCTTCTCTTTGGAAGAGACTCTCTTTCCCCGACCCCAGCAATGATACAAGGTAGAATAGAATAATCCTTGAAGAGCTTAGCCATGCCCTCTCCTGACTACTGCAAAAGTTAACTCTGTGGAATGAGGATATTGGGTTAAAGAAGCAACCAATCTTTTATTCATTATGGGAGACACTCAGAAGACATTTACTATGCTCTGCCTCTTCTATCCATCTACTTTGTTTCTGTTTCTGGTTTTCTCTTTCACAGATCACAGAACCCAATATACTGCAATAACCAAGAGATCCACCACAAAAAAACAAGATAGGAGCATATCAAGACACTGCTGAGCGTCAAAACTCTTCTCTCATCCCCTCATCCCCCTTACTCTAAACTCCCAATCCTTGCCTCCCCTGTGCAGCTGGGGTGGGAAGTGATAGAGAAGCTTTGGTGGCTGCCTGGAATCCAGCCAGGGTCAATCCAACACACTATGCATTACAGAGGCCACTTTTGATACTCATAGGCCATGACAGACCACTACTGCCTGACACTGGTACCAAAAGTTAATGACAATTGTTAATATTAGGGTTATGTAGATATGGAAATCTATAGATGTTTCAGAGAAGATTACATTTATGGCTTATTACATTTATGGCTTACACTTATGGTTTGGATTGCTGTGTTTCTCATTACTCCCAAAGAGTATCTCTCTCTACAGGAATTACTGAACTCTGCAAAGAGTGAGTAAATCCTTAACAGTATGCAATACAGTACTGTGGATCGCATTAAAAATACAGAAAAATTCAGCCAGGATTTATCTGTTCTGGACAAACATTTGTCCTGTCGTTCTACCTTAGCCTTTGCATTGCACTTTCCAGGATATTACGTGGCAAGAGTGCTTGTAAATTCTGAGCTGCTGTGCCAAAACCACATTGCACTGCGTCCAATCACAAGGTCTTGTACAACCATGATTGTCAGTAACTGTTTCTCTTACCTTAGAACTTAGTCTAAGAACTGTCAACAACAGTTTCTATTACCTTAGAACTTACTGCTGCAGTTTGATTTTCTCCACTTGACAGGTCTGAAGAAAACTTCGGTGTGTAGTGAAATTTACAACAGGAGCAACTAGGATGTACTGATAAGCAGGAAGCACAAGTCTGGCTGCACTAACAGCCGCAGAAGCTAGATACAGACAGGAACAGCTTGGCACCATTACTTCCAGCTCCATGCTGAAGGAAAGGTTCTTAAGACAACATTAAATACTAGAGTATTACAACTATCAGTAAAACTGTTTAACTCAGACTGTCTCTACACTTACAGCACAGAAAACCCACACCAGGACAGAATGGCAAAGGGTAACAAAATTTATTACAGCTAAATAATTTTAGAATGAATTCATTCTAAAATTCTTCATTATACCATTTCTTTAGGAAAAAAAGTGGCAAATAATTTCGCAGAGAAAGTGAGGAAAGTAACCTCAGGTAATTACATGACTGATGACTTCAGCAGAAAGCAGGAAACACTAATACATTGTGAAAGTCCCCTCCAATGCTGCCACACGGGCTTGGCAGGGCAGAATTAAGTGTTTGAACTCAATCTTAAATGTCTTTTCCAACGTAAGTGACCCTATGATCCTATGCAATGTCAAAAACATAATTAAAATCTAGCACAAAAACAATATACAGAAAGCTTTTGCTAACTGGTTTTGATGAGAAGTGTTTGGAAAGAAAATACACCTTGTGTCTAGAGGAGCTGACTGCAAGATAAATGTCTTTCAAATGGCAATTAGGTAACTAAGACAGCTAGAGGCAAAACTTCTGAGGACTCACAGTTAACAGTTGGTTCTGAGACAGGTTTGCAATAATGGTAAGATGCACGGACAGAGGTATCTCAGAACCAATTGCAACTATCAAAAGTTTCAATTTGATCAAAAGATCAAAATTATTCTAATGTGCAAACAAGACCTAATTAGGAGTAATTTTCTTAGTGGAAGAGATGTCTTTTCTACAGCTTGGTGCCCCTTTTCAAAAGATCTATGTAGGCACATGGCATTATTCAGAACTGCAAAGCTAAAACCCGAGTAACTTCCTTGTGCAAGAAGCTAATGCACAAAAATTTAAAAAGTCATTATTTTTTTAGTTTGCAATTAAGTGGTGCCTATATATATTACTAGAGCCAGGGCTTCAGTGTATGAAAACTTAACAAGCATAATCCAGGTTGGTTTTCTTACAGGATTATAGTACAAACAAAATTAAGAAAGTACATGTAAACATCAAGGACAGTGAAAGATTGTCAAATAATAACAGAAAAGGCTGGAAAGCAAAACTATTGCTCCTGAGAAATGAAGGAAAGGTAAGAGCCTTTCATCTTCCCACACTGATTGGGAGCTGCTAATGCGGCTTTGACAGTAATCCCTATATAGGGGGACATCTATAGTGGGACATCTGAAGGATATTAATGAAAGAGAGGAATCAGCTTCTGCTTGAGAAGCCTATAAAGCATGTTAAGGAACAAGGAGTCTGATACAGCAGTGGTTGAGAAGGGGCATGAAGCTATGAAATATGGATATTGTAGCTTGTGAGAAGTCTCTGCTACTGGACTACAGGAAAGTAGTTGATTCAGTTTCACATTTAGAAAGAATACATGCATCACTGGATATCTAATGCAACACATTATCTAATGTATGGTTTACCTGCAATCATATGAAAGACCCAGACCAAGTGGTCGTACACTCAAGAAAAGATTTCGTATGAAAGCTATCAGTAAAAGGAAGTTTAGAGTAAAACCTGGAAGCATGATCAAAACAGTGGCAAAACCAAATAAGGCACATATGTCATTTGACAAAGTTGCCCTATTGTGAAAAAAAACCCAACCTACAAAACCATTCATTTTCAAATGACCTATTCAGAATGCCTTGTTATCTCAAAAATGTCCACAGTTGAAAGGAATGATGACTGAGGGGAAATCAGTTATATATTTCACATTATTATCTTGCAAAGAAAACTGCCTCTAGAATGATTTTTAGCTCTAAACCAGACTTTAACTCTTCAATTATAATGCAGAATTGGAATCATACACATCAGGTCTAAAAAAGTGAGAAAGAATGAATATTGATACTGTTTAATACAAAAACAGAACAAAAAGAAATAAATGCTTCTTGGTTGTTGCTGGACAAAAATATCAGTAGCTTCACATTGTCCCACAACAGCTTTAGAATCTCTTAGACAATTGCAAACAGAACTGGTACAAGACTTATTACATCAGGTACATTGCTTCCTGAAAATGTCTTAAAATTGACAGGTATATTGGACACAGGGACTGAATGACTGTCGTTGTTATGAGAAAATTTTTAAGTGTTCTTCTGCTTCAAACGGAATTTAACTAGACTTATTTCTGTAGAATAAGTTAGTGACTTCTAACGGCATTTCAAAAGTAAACTCAGAAAAAAATAAATCTAATATTAAAATGCCGAAAAATCCTACTCAAAAATGTTGCTAGCTATATTAGCAGAAGTTCTTCCAAATCAGGCTATAAGGTATGCCAGGGTTTGTATGCCTTTGAACACTGTTTCAGTTGACAGGTATAATGAATACAAAAGGACATATTTTCTGGTGTCTGGCAGAGCTAAGCTTGAAACATAAAAATCATAATAGGGTAGAGAGATCAATGCCCATGGCTTAAACATCTTTACAAATCAATAACTGAGTCTAAATTCCCCGCACTTTAAATTTCTCACCATACAACATTCCAGAAAAGCTCAAAGGCAAGCCAAAAACTTCAAAGCAGAGCCAAGCTGCCCAAGCAGCTCTGAGGAGCCACTTATTGCCATGTTCTCCATTCAGAATGACAGAACCACAGGATGAGTCCGGTTGGGAGGGACCACAGTGGTTCATTTCAACCAACTCCAGCAGGGAGTAGGATTGTGTCCAGACAGTTTTTGGGTGTCTCCAGGGAAGGAGACTCACAACCTCTCCGGATAATCTGCTCCAGTGCTTGCTCCCCTGCACAGTGAAGAAGTTCTTCCTCATGTTCAGGTGGAATTTCTTGTGCATCAGTTCCTGGCCATAGCTCTTTTCCCATTACTTAGCACCTCATAGAAGAGCCTGGATCCATCCCATTGACACCCTCCTGTCAGACACCAGTGCACATTAATAAGGCTCCCTCTCAATCATATCTTTGAGGCTGAACAGGACCAGTTCCCCAGCCCTTCCTTACAAGAGAGATGCTCCAGCTCTTTAATCATCTTTGTAACCCTCTGCTGGACTCACTTCAAGAGCTCCATGTCTCTGCTGTCCTGAGGAGCCCAGAACTGGACACAGCACTCCAGGTGAGGCCTCACCAGGGCTGAGAAAAGGGGCAGGATCACCTTTCATGACCTGCTGGCAATGCTTCCCTAATGCACTCAGGACAGTCTTGGGCACTGCACTGCTGGCTCATTCAGACTCTCTCTGCTGCATTTGGGACTGATAAATTACTCTAGGGGAAAAAACTGGAAGATATTTTTCTAGAGAAATTTCTTTCTAGAGCTGAGAAGCTAACTATGGTATTTTTTAATTTATGTTTTATTTTGGTTGTATTTTTGTTCTAGGTGTGTTTTTTTTTTTGTTTTGTTTTGGTTTTTTTTTTTTTTTGTGGAGGGAGAGGTTGTTTGGCTTTTATTGTTTGGTTGTTTGTTTTTTATTCAGCCTCATTTAGAAGTTGCCTTAGGCATAGGTACTGGAGTTGTTCATCAAGGACAAGTACAGGTTGGATGGAGTAGTGAGTGATCCAGTCTAGTGAGTGGCATCTCTGTCCATGGAAAAGGGCTGGAAGTAGATTCCAACGCAAAGCATGCTATGATATTGAGTGCATTGCAGACCAAGGCTTCTAAGACAACTACTGAGAGGACACATATACTGGAGCACTTTAAGAAAGAAAAGAATTATAGAATGCCTGAGACATAGCAAGTTAACCAATTTGGTTCAATGAGATATTTTTACTTTGTCAGGAGACAAAGACTTATTTTGTTGAAGAAGTGGGAAAAGACCTCAGAAAAAAACAAACAAAGGGGAAGAAAATTATTTAGTAACTTTTCTTTTCATTTGTGTCCATACCTCATCCAAAAAAATGACTATTTTAATTTATTGCTGATTCATATTGTTTTAATCAAGTTGAAACAGGCCACACAAAACTGAATGTATCTTGTGCTAGGCACTGTACATAAGTATTATGCACTTATCCCCTTTCTTTCCAAGCATCTTATATAATATACTTCAGTTTCTTATTATGACAGATTTGAAATTTTTAAAGCATTTTTTGTTATGTAATTTGGTTAATCTCTGCAGTTCCTTCTATGGAGTACCAGCCTTTAGGCTTTTGAAATACACATCTAAACTGGCAGCTCTACATATTATTACCCTTTTAGAAATTTCTCTAAGAAGAATTTTATTTAAGGAACATCTCTAAACACAGCTTTTATGAAAATATCTTGAAGATCCCTGCAACTAATTTATAGGTTTATAATTCCTATTAAAATAATTCAATTATAAAGAATAATTGAGAGATGGGCCACTGGAATAAATATTACTCAAAATCCTTGTACCACAATCATATAAACACCTTAATATTTATAATCACCCTCAACTAGTATATAAGAAATTAGTACCATGTTACAAGCTTATCTTTGTTTTCATTTTGCCTTTCATAAAACACACACATAGTTTATATAGCATGTAAAAAGACAATGTCAGCTTTATAGTTAAGTAGCACATGAAGCTTGCCACCAGAAATAAACATCCAGGCACAGCTATTAGTGTCACTAAATCTAAGAATAAAGCAAATATTAACAATTATTAATCTTTATTGTAACCATTATTTCAAACAAAGAGAAGGAAAATTCATTCCCAGAGGCCTGCAGAAATTTCTGTGAATCTCACAGAACCTTGATATGATGCCTCAATGATAGATAAAAGGATGTGTTGGCCTTCTGGAATGAATTGCAGAGAAAACTTTTTTTTAACAACTTCTTTTCTTTTTATACAGATGTTGTATGTTTTACAAATATATTAGAGCTGGAAGGTCAAATTAGAGTCCTAAAGAAGTAAAAAAATGATTGGCTTTTGTTAGTTAGAGCAAAACAGTTGCTATCTACCCTTGAAGTCCACCTCTCTAGTACAGTGAGTGCAACTCCCCTCTAGTACAAACCTGTAGTTGTTCTGGTTCCTAGTATGTCAGTTTACATACAAATGAGATGAAGAATCAGAAAATATTTTGGCTTTAGATTAATTTTTTACCTGCAGATAAACAAACCAGATTTTTACCTGCAGATAACAAACCAGATTTTGTTTTCTTTTTTTTTTAATTTTAGCAAAACAATTTAGAGCACTGAAATAACAGACAAGGGCTTATTTTTTAATTCTTTCTCTAGGATTTGTGTGAAAGTATACACTATTGCTTTTAGGGAAAATGCTCATAACAAAATGTTTGTAAAAGCATATCTTGAACAGTGCTGCTACATTTTGGCATCTTTGCATAAGTATAGTACTAGAAAGAATGCATTTGAAATCCTTCTGGTCATTCAGTATAATTTAAAGGCAAATTACAGCAATGCATGACATGATCTGAGGTAACAGCATATTTAATGAAGAATACCAACTCTTACCATTTACAGATGTCTCTCCCCCAGCATTATACAGCAGAAAGTGGAGTAGGCAACATGGAAGAGAGCCGGTCAGATGTGGAGGTTGGCTGCTGTTCTGAACAGTGTTTATAAACTGTTTATAACTCAATGTCATTCCATTTGTGGAACACTGCTTTCCAAAATAAGATAAATGTACAGATCTTTAGTTTCTTACCAGTCATTGCTCCTGGCATTTGCCTGCTCCAAGGTAAGGTTCTTTATATTCATAAAGTCTACAGCATGTACAAAGATTTGTCTGCTAGCAATTAGCAAAAGATCAACATAATGAGAATTACACAGTTTTTGGCTGCTAGTTACAGAAGACTTCTTACTATTTGGGACAGAAAGATGAGTTTGCTGAACTGAACTCTCAGTAAAAACTTTTTCAAAAATGTCTTCAAATGATTTTCAAACTAATTCCTCAGTTTTATTATGTAGCCATTACCATCTTTCAGTCATCAGTTCTGGTGGTTTCATGATCACTCCAGTTTTATTAATACAATAATAACATGTTTCAAACATAGGTTGGAAAAAGTCCAAAGGACTGGGGTAGAAGTCACAAAATTCTTCCCTTTTATTCATCAGATGGAAGAGATTTTTGTTAGGATTCATAACAACTGTGACCAAAGGAGGTATTCAACCCAGATAAATTGACTCTTTCATTTTTATTCACCAGGATGTGCATTATGGTACAACCACCTCTGACCCTTCTTTTGGACACCTGTGGAAGGTGGCATCCTTCTTTCTGGGGGTGGGTGACCATTGTGTGCCTTAGATTGAGCTCACCATTCACCCCAAAATCATGAGTTCTGGATCTGCAAGCATCTTCTGTTTCCACAACTGAGGTATAGCTTGTGAGATATCACATTATAAGAAAGATTCACTTAGTGAGATGAATTGCTTTAAAATAAGTTGCCCTAAAATTAGGAACCTAAAGCTATATTTAGACAATTAAAGGACTGTCCTAGTTTTCAAAGAGTTTCCTTATCTGGCTGGAGCAACTGGGTGATCATCTTCCTTAGAACAATCAGGCCACCTATTTAAAGTGTGTTGACTAAGTTTTTAAAAATCAATTTAAATACTGATTAATTAAATAGACTCCATCACTAAACAGTGTTTAGAGTACAGCATTCAACTGTTCTGAAGGAAAATTAAGATAAACAAAGGGTTTAAAAAAATAATATATATGAGAAACTTAGGTAAAGGTTATCAGATTGCATCACTGTTGCTTTTTTTAATATCTACTAACATGACTATGGAATAATCCTAGATTCATTAGAATCAAGTAATTTAATTCACTTCTTATGCAGTTCAATATGACTTGGAAAAATTAATATACAGTTTTCCCTTAAAATGCAAACAAACAAATCCCCAAAATATACAAGTATCTGTTTCTACTTAGAAAAAAATAATGAAAATTATATTAGATTTTCCGTTACTACAAACTAATAGAAGTAAAAGTCTGTTTGATTTCTTACAGAAGTTGTATTGCCTTTCTGGAGATTTTCTCAAAGTTGTAAAAAACATTTTCGAAAGTAAAAAATTATTTAAGGTTAATAGCCATCAACTAGACCTTTATCTCCATTTTCATAGCACAATTATCTGACTCAGTAAAACTTATAGTTTGTAATCCTTCTGTAGTAGATATTGCAATGCTAAATTAAAACAATAAAAAACCAAAATACAAAAGTGTTTCAGATGTTCTCATGCAGCAATAGAAAAAAAAAATGTCCCCTTTGTTTCTTCTTTTCAAGCGAACCTTGGAGACTGACACTGAAGTTTTATCCTGAGCTATGGAAGAAAATAATCCAGGTGGACCTGCAGTAATAAAGTACAGCCCAAATGTTGTATATATTGTTTTTTTCTGACAAATAATATCTAGATGTTCAGTTTGATTAATCCTTGTCTCCTCAACTCTTAATCTTTACGATACTTCGTCAGAAATATTATTGTAAACTGTGGTTCTGTATTGGCAGCAATAAGCAATACATTCTTTCCTTGGTATTTTATTTGGTCATATTCAAAGTCATCCAAATTGTGCAAAAGCTCATTTCCCTCAAATGTAACTGTTAGATGCCACAATCTGAAAGTGCTAAACATTGATGGATTCAAAGGGGTCAGCTGTCAGTATTCTGGCACCTGAATAAATTCACTTTCCAGATACTTAAATTAAGGTGCTGTTATCTTTTCTGTCTGATAAACAGAGCAGAAAATATTGCTAATTTTTTATTTCATAGAACAAGTGAACAATTTTGTATGCATGCATCTTTCTGTAATTATTAGTAATTTCATATACACCTCTATAAACACTTCATCTCATGAAGAGCAAACTACATTTCCTGAACAGCTATTGAACCACTGTCACTCTATTTTATGCAAGACGTAAATTTTCTCTGTTGTATAAGCAAGATATTGCACCCTATTTCATTTTCAGATGTTATTTACAAAGACAGCAAGGCCATTTTAAATTCTAGGGTGCCATCCTTTCTCATGAGCCTTCCTACAAAAGCCTTGAGGGGTCTGAACAATTGACCTCTAAAGATTTCAATGTTTTCTCTTTGCAACAGTTTAACAATGTGGATTTTTCTTCTAATGAAGTATCCCACAAAGTCTTTCAGAAACTGATTATGAAAATCCACCCTCCCAGACAAAAAAAAATTGGAGTCTGTAAAGCTTTTCTTTGGAATTGCAGGATGCTGAAACAGAAAAATCAAACTGAACATCTACTATTTCACATTTCTCTGCCTGGATTAAAAAATTTAGGATACAACTACAAATGTTGTTGCAATACACCAACAGAAAACTGAATCTAAGTAGCTGCTACTACTTCCTTTCAACAACATTACCACAAAATATGATTTGCTTTAGATGAAGGCAAAATTCTTGTTTGAGGGTTAAAACTTTTCAAAAAGTAGACAAGAAAAAAAACCCATAAGCATAATCACTTTCATAACCATAATCATCATAAGCATGGTCATCTCCCCGTGTCTAAAATGAATAGTTTTGTATTTAGCTTAGCACTGGCAAACCTTATCTAAAAAGCTTAACAGCTCATGCAAAAACTTGCTATTTACATTCATTAAAATTCTCAAAATACATGGATTTACTAAAGTGAATGCACTGCCTAATACTTCACATATTTGACCGAACTTAGATATATGACATAACGAATACTTGGATCTGGCTATGATAGCCAACATGCAAAATAATTAATCATCGAAATACAAGACGTCTCAAAAATTTCACTGCTGACATCCTAAAAATACTTGCAAGACTGACACCAAGAAGATATAAGAGTTTGGAAATTTGTAGAAATACAAAGAAACTAGAACACACAACTTACAATGTTTTCATGTGAAGAACAGTTCAAAATATATACAAGAAAAAAAAAGACCAGGAAAAGTTATTTCAGACTTATTGTTCTACATGGTGTAAAATAAACTGCAATTTATTTTTGTGGCAAAGTACTGTACTATAGTTTGATACTAGATTATCTATCCCTTTTCTGAAAAATCCAAGAGATGCCCACTGCCATTAACATATTAAGTAAAGATTATTTCATTTTTAATTATCCATAGTGACATTAAGCAAAGGCATTACATACTTTGCATCTAGTATAACAGTGAGGGGAAAAATGGAGTTGCTATAAAAATAATCCTAGTAGACTGAGGTAGAGGACAGACCTCACCCAACAGACTCCCTCAAATTTCTAGGACTCTCTAGTAAGGTCTTAGAAACTTTTTGAAGTTAGCTAATAATTTTCATCTCCTTAATGTGGGCAGCATGCTATGCCCTAGTTTAGCAGGACAGAGAAAGTATTTTCTAATGAGGAAACGTAATAGGCAAAGACAAAAGACCCAATACAGTGAAGCACACAAAGCAAACCAATGCCCTTTAATTTGATTGTGCTGGGTTGGTTGCCTCCTTAATTTAAGTTTGTAGCTGACAAACTGTGAGCATTTTTAGATGTATTATTTATGTCAGTTCTTCAGGCAAAAGCAGGGCATGATTGGAGCAACAAAGCTCACTTTTACACTGTTCAAAAGCCTGCCAATCTTACAAAGAGTAAAACTTGTTAATCTACAAACTTTTCATTTTATGACTTTTACAGTGCACTCCATGCAAGGGTAGCACTTAATTTTGGATCTTAAAGAACACAAGCTAAAGCCTTTAAGCAGAAGATGTAACATAAAGCCTTTATGAAGGGTACAACCAGCACAAATTCTTAGAGTGCATGACAAATTCCAATCTTCTAGCACCTAACATTCTGTTGCTAAAAAGAAGTTTTAGTACTCAGATAAACCTTCAAAAGTAATAAAATTTAACTGACGGAGACAACCTGAAAGAAAAACTCAGCGATGCGAGCTCGGTCCTGCTTAAGCATGAGTGCAGTCTTAGTTCTGAAGTCCATCAACGTCAACTTTAGTCATTTAACCATGATCATTTAGTGGATACATGGTGTATGAAATGGACTCAGGAACTGGAGGGGCTGCTGGGAAGACAATGCAGAGAAAAGCTGGAAGGTGTGTCAAAAAACTAACCAAATGCAGAAATAAAAAAATTTCCTCATACATATTATAAAGATATATGGCATGGATGTCTGTCTGTGCTTTGTATTTGTGGCCAAAATAGTGCTGATAGCACATCTGTGTTTTGGCTATTGCTTCATTCCTTGGAATGCTTCCTTTCCTGTTTCAAACAGGCTGAGACTGGGCTTGAGGTTGGGAGTTGATAGAGTCAAGACAGGTGACCATACCACCGAGTGTGATGTTCAGAGAGTTGAGGAGGAAGGGGTGAATGTTTGTGGTTGTATTTCTCTGTGCAAGCAATAACTACATGTGCTGAATCCCTGATTCCTAGGAAGCAGACGGACATCTAACTGCTGATAGAAAAGAGTGAATAGACTCTTTTTGCTCTGCTTGCACACAGAGCTTTTACCTTGCCTGGTAAATTCTCACTATCTTGATCTGTGAGTGTTGTCACCTTCCTTCCATGTGCCCCCACAAGAACAAACTCCCTATTTGCCTTTGCAAGAGAGATGAGTGAGCAAGGGGCTGGCTGGCTGGGTGTTTGGCTGCTGGCTGGGGTCAGCATATAGCTGCTCTGAAGGAACTGAACAGATATAAGTGTTTAATTATTCTTCCAAGGACTGTATCTTGACAGGAATAAAGAGGCATACATAAATAATTTTATCAAAAAACAAACAAAAAAATTTCTCCCAAACCAACAAACAAAACAAAACAAACAAACTAGTCACTTGTTCCATAATGATGGATGATAATTGCACAATAAAAATAAGAAACCATTATAGTACTATGTTAAAAGATGTACACAAGTTTTTAATAGTTCTTCAGCCTTCAATCACATTTCATTCACATTGTTCCTTAGATTACTGTATGTAAACTTTGAGTTTCAACAGTTATTTTTTCAATGCCAGAAGAGACTAATTCATATTAAGTGCTTTAAAACATTATGTAAAAAGATCTTGTCAAAAGCCCAAGCCAATTCCATAATGTAATAAAACCCAGTGAAATCTTACTTCTATGATTTTTATAAAATCCATTATCATAAGCCCCTCAAACTAAGAGGGAAGAGATCAATGACAGATAACACTGAAAAGGAGATTATGAACTTGTCCCTAGGTCAGCATTACATACCTGCTCTCACTAGATCAATCTATGTTCTTCCTGGCACCAAATCTATTCACTAAGATACTCTTGAGATTGCAAAGATAACACAGCAACACAGAACCTGATAAATTAATGCCAAAATATGATGCCTGCCTTGTCTCTGGGTGTTGTAGATTTTCAATGACTGGTGACTTTCTGAGTGCCTAAATGTGGTACAAACAAAAATTTAAATCAAATAGTGCAAACAATACATCACTGCCTTGGTAGTAATGACACTTTGAAAAGAAAGGACCACAGACATCGCTCTTGACAAAGATTATGACTTTGTTCTCATTTTTCCCAGGAAGAGCGTTTAATTTTCTGTGTTCACAACAAAAGCCCATAATCTGACAATCTAGATGATAAAGTCCTCTAGGTCTGTATTTCAAAAGGACAATCTTGCAGAAGTTTAAAATGTATACACACTAACATCAAATAGATGATAGCATCTCATTTTTTTCTTTACACTCATTTATAGAGCAAATACCATAATTTAGCTCTCTACTTGTATCAAACGAAGTTACTCTATAATGGAAAAATATTTTATAACAGAAAAAGTTACTTTATAATGGAAAAAAAATCTCAAATATTATTTTATAAAATGTGTAGCTGTACACATAGTAAAAATCGTCATATGGCTATCTGATATAGTTCCTTGTTCTAGAGCTGCAATTCTTTCAAGAATTCAAAGGTTAACAAGATTCTTAGAAGAACTATGACTCATTTCAGTTAAAAATTACAACAATTTTTACAAGGCATAAAAATCCAAGAAAACTCTTTACAGGACACAGGCTCTCCAAGTTTGAATATAGCTGTTTTAACTTCAGTTTTCAGTACAGCAGTACAAATGTATGTTACCATCAGAAACTATCCTTATAGGGAGCTACTGTCTGTGCTCCTAGACAGTTAAGTGTGAATTTGTTTTACCCAATTGACAAAGGTTATTTGCCAATTAAAGCTTTAAATAAAATTGCTTATTCCAAAGATATTTGCAACAGTAACCCAGCAAACAATTAATCTCTTGGAACTTAAAATCTATTGCCTGAATCAGAGCCTTTTAAACACTTCTGATAATATTTATTTTTAGGTTTTGATTATACTGGTTTTGAGCATCCTGATTTATGAATATCTAAATTAGATATTCATTTAAAACTTTCAAATACAGATAACAGCTCAGTGAAAGCATATATTGTAATTTATAGCATAATCAATTAAAAACTATTTTACCTGTAAAATGAAACTAAATTAATAATTCAGACTGCTCCATATTACAGAAATCAACGTAGCATCATTCCTGCATCTGAGAAAAATACTACATAAAATTACAATCTCCAAGACTGGAGATGGTTTGTGGTTTGCACCAGGGATATACCTATATACATACATATATACAAATGAAAATTCTTTCAATTGGGTAAGATGATCATTCAATCAATGTTTGAGCTTTTCATCATTTTCGTGTCTTGAAATACCCCAGGATTCCTAGTGCTTCGCTGAAGTACCTACACTGTACTCAACAGTCTCAAAGAAAATACTGCCTGGAAAATGTGGCTTGCTTAGTTTTGCATCAGTTCAAACTAAAATTTAAATTGGCATACCCTGGTCTTCCAGCCTCACCACAGCATGTCATTGGTCTCACACCAGTCTCTGAAAACTTTCTCCAGCTGTAATCTCACTGAACTAACTAGTGGTCTTCAGAGCAGAGCCACTAAGTTGATCAGAGGGCTGGAGCACCTCTCCTTTGAGGAGAGTCTCAGAAAGCTGGAGTTGCTCAGCCTGGAGATGAGAAAGCTCCAGGGAGACCTCATGGCACCTTCCAGAACCTGAGGGGACCTACAAGAAAGATGGGGAGGGACTTTTTACAAGAGCATATTGTGACAGGATGAGGAGGAATGGCTATAAAACAAAAGAGGGTCGATTTAAATCAGATATTTGGCAGAAATTGTTTACTGTGGGGAAGTGAGGCACCGGCACAGGTTGCCCAGAAAAGCTGTAGCTGACCCATCCCTGGAAGTGTTCAAGGCCAAGTTGGATAGGGTTCTGAGCAACCTGGTCTAATGGAAAGTGCCCTGCCAATGGCAGGGAAACAGATGGCTTTTAAGGTCTTTTCTAAACCAAACCATTCTGATTCTGTGATTTCCAGAACATACTGTCTTTTTCAGAGAATATTTTTAATTTTCCAAAATTCTGATATGACACTAAAAATTTTCTACAGAGATAAAATTAAAATGTGACTGACTCTTCAAGCCTTGAAGTTCTCTGAAAAATGGCTGGGCAATTTTTCTGCTATCAAATGTTAAAAATACAGTCAGTTCTGTAATTTCAATTCAGTTTTAAAAATGCTTGTAGAGAGTAGTTAATTCTATAGTTCTATAGTTAATATGCTTATGATGTACAATCATGTCCACTCAAACCAAATTTAGTACAAAGCAAGGAGCCAAAAACAAGAGTGAAAAACTGTCTTTCCTAGAATAAACTGAGAACTAAGTTCAGTCTTAGGGTTCAGACTTTGGTTACCCAACACTATCAGCATGAAAGTCACCCAGGCACAACTGCTAGGTAGGATGGTCCTTTTCATTGCTCTTGCATCATTAAGTATTAATTAAAATTTATGCCCTCTAACTATTTTAGTATCTTAGGAAACACTGGATTCACCAGATACATGGTTTGTATTGCACTTTTGCTGTGTTACCATACCCATTTTTAAACCCAAAAATAACCTCAGTGCCTTGTGGAAAGAGGGCAATTGCATGACTAGATGAGCAGGCTGTTCTTAGTGCCTAAGAAGTGCTCTCTAAAGTGTTAACTGTTAAATACTTTTCATTACAGAAGTGGAACACACAGCTGGAACTGGGGGTTCAGATGTGTTCTTTTGTAAATGAAAAAATAAATACCTGTATTAATATCTTTTATAAATTCCCTTCATAAATGGTAGTGTGCAGGTGCTTAAACTGATCTTAATTAAATTGCAAACAACACAGTTTTGCACAAGACTGGTTCTCCCTATTCCAGCTCTCCCCCCATCCCTGCTCACCACCTCCCAGATATTTTAAGTTTTCTTATATAACATAGGTGGAAATTTACTTTCATAGTTTTTTAAATTTTGAAATAATATTTTAGACTCTTGCAGAAAAAGTAGTCCTTCCCAACACTACCCCCACCCAGTAATCCCTAATATTTCCACAGCAGTATAGAAATGCTATAGAGGCAAAATACAAACTTCCTGACCATGCAGCAAAGCAATGTATCATGGTATATGCCATATGATTTAAGCATAGAGAGACAGAAGCTGGATCACTTTCATATTCACATTATAAAGGGTTTCAATACAAAATACTCTAGCCCTCAACTTAATTCTGTTCACAGCAAATCAGTTCTGGATAATGTCTCACACACTTCCACTGAGAATAATTACATTTTTATAGCCATCATAAGAAACATCCAGCAAGTGAAGATTTTTAGCTGATAGGAAATAGTATGACTACAAACAACCAAGACTTTAACACAAGAACATTTCCTATCAAGATTGTTAGACTATGGAACAAATTAGTAGCAAAAATCAAAAGTATAAGCCATATTTTCATGTTCTAGCTTAGCTGATCTACCAGCTAGCATTTGTTTACCTCCAATCGCACCATTCCAGCTATTGTATTATGCTGGCTGCAGCAAACTAGTAAACCCAACAGGATCTGATGTGGCAGAAGAAGCAATAGAGAAATATTTAATTTTAGGTTTTTTCCTCTCTGAACCCAGACAACATGGGTCAGATGAGACAAGAGAAGCAGCCAGTTCCGGCCGGAATTGTATGTGGGTTCCTTTTCATCCACTTTAACTTGAAACCACCACCTACGTTGCCTACTCACACTATCATTTAAACTAAAAAGCCATCAGATACTGGCGTGTTTCGGCTCTGCCATGTGCTTCTGATTTTGTTGGTATTTTGAACAAAGAACTGTGCAAGTTTCCCAGAATATAATTCATAAAACTAAATTGCAATAGCATATCAGCAGGACGATGAGTCATATACCTTTCATTGATGTTCATGCTTGACAAAAACAAAGCATAATTCCTGGAAATTTCTGGTTCAGCCACAAACACCCTGTGCCCGTCCACCATTCTGACAGCTTCATGTTGTTCCGACAGTCTAAAAAAATCACTAGTAGGAGCCCCATAGAATGGAACATGATGTAGCATAATACAATATCATACCTTTTATTCTTTCTTGTGCCAAAAATCTAGCTTGGTTACCAAGTTGTCAAAAGGACTACTCTGTAAAGTAACAGGGACTTTGAACTCTTAGTGAGCTTCCACAACAATGTGTCATGGAAGATGCATCTTACACCAACAGGCTCCAAATCAGTAAAGATGAGCTACTGGCATTGATAAGAAGTTTGTACTTAAGCACAGATTTTTGGTGGAACAAAATTTAAACAAAACACTGTTTTGTTTCTGAATAAACGTGACACTAACCCCAAAAATTTTATTAACATAAATATTCTACACTAAATTAGGGGGGTTGTGTCCTTAGAAAAATTCCCTAGATCAGGCGAAAAAACAGGCGAAGTTCTTGTACAACTATGAAATGATTTCACTTTGGTTTTTACTAGTATGTCTTAACTTCTTTCTTTAAAAGTAAAAAGATAGAGCTAAATGAAAAAAAGACACTCTCCATCCTGTGTTCCATATACACCCACAGGTTTCTGGTCTGTTTCTTCAGCTTCAACATAAGTGCAAATTGATGGGCACCACCCTGTTTTCTACTTAGATTTCACTGGTGCAAGTAGTCATAGCCTCCAGTGAGTTTGCTCTCTTTCACCCCATTCCCCTTTTATTTTTTTATAGTCTAGCTTCACAACAAAGCACAGTACAAGCAGGGAAGGTACATGCATTTGCACTCAAGCTCCACTACCTTTTGTTGTTCCTCTACCTTCAGCTGCAGTTCCATGCATCATAGCAGGAGAGCTAAAGAAAGAGACAGGAGACAGCGAAAGAAAAAAACCCTGAATTTATTTCTTAGGCTAAGTAGTCTCACCCTTGGATTCTAGAGGTACAGTCTGCCAATGAACTTCCAATCAGCTCTGCCTGTGCCAGGTCTTTTCCCTCTCCATACATAAAGGACTGCTTACAAACTAGAATGGGACACAAAGGAGAGCAGACAGTGATGTGAGCGACATTTGGGTCATAATTCACTCGCTGAGGGGTTTTGCCGCAGAGTTTCCATACCTGTGGCACTAAAATGCAACAGTTCACATTCCATACACCATGTATATGGTTGGAAAATACTGGCAAAGTTTCTTATGGTATCCATTTTGAGGTATAAGAATTTTCTTCCACTATGTGCAAAATCCCATTTTCGGCCTGTTTTTCCGGAAGAATTATTTGAACAATTGAATGCTACGTACGATAAATGATAATAAAAAGCACACTGCATACAAAGTACAGCAAGTCAGTTCCCACAGCACATGCACAACCATATTTGAAAAATGACAGAAGATTAATGGAAGACAAGTGGAAAAATACCCCAAGGTATTTTAAAGTTCAAATAAGAATTTGAAGATAAAGTGCTGAGAAAACACATGAGAATTCAAAAAAGCAGCTGCAGTGGTCTGAAGTCTTTTGATATGGTGTCATGTACAGCATATGGAAGGACAAGAAAGGCAAACTGCTGCCAAGAACACAGGTAGAATATTAGGCAGAGAAACTTAGGACAGATAAACAGATACTGTGAATCTCATTTAATCAGATCACTGGATGTATTGAGATTCAAAATGCCAAATGAAATCTGTCTAGAATTGACATGAGAAGCAAGGGAACAATGTATTTCTGTAGATGTAACTGATGAAATAGTGGTATAGATAAAGAGAAACAGAGAATCATATAATGTTGTGCTAGAGACAATAAGATGTTCACTGCTGCTGCCCCTAACAGGTTTTACAGTAGTTCAATCTAGGGAAAAAACAGAGAACAACTGGGAGCACATCTTAGCACTACGGCTGAGCAACTAAATTCTACTGCATCTTTCCATTATAAAGTAAGATTATATTATACTAATAGTGGCTCAAGTTAAGCCAATGACATCCTCAAAACATTCTGTCCCCACTGTGTTGGGTCACATACTGTGCTTTCCACATTTATCCCAAAAATTCAATACTGTGCACACATGTGAATTAAAACAGCTTCCATGCACTAATCAATGTTACATTCATACTTAAGGCAAAGGGAATTGGGTTACTTTTAGAACAAAAGGAATCCAAAACACACACATTCCCATGGTGGTTAATACCATTCTAAATGTGGATTCTATAGATTAACAGATTTCAATCCAGAAAGATTAATCTAGTAGTAATTCTAATACATTATTTATATCCTCATAAAACAGCTTTTAGAAACCAGATCAGTCTGTTGTGCTGTGCTGCAGATGGAAAGAGCAGCATATTGTCACAGCAACTGCAAAAATGTTCTGCCTTTCAGTTTAGAGGTTCCCTGATGAAGAGAACTGATTATCTATCAGAATTCTTTCTGTTCAGCAGTTTTTCTAATGCATAAACCCAAAATTCAGTTTGCCAATACACCAAAAACACTACTCCTCTTTACCATAACATGATTGACACAATCAATTCAGTCTGGATTTTGGACCCACCTCAAAAGGCGTACTCAATAACACAAGCCATGTCATTATGCAGCCAAGAGGAACTACCGGGTGTGCTCATGTCTACCCCTAAAAAATCTCTTCCCATTATTTTTCTACAGCCTAATCTGTCCTGTAGAAAGTGATATGGAACACCAAACCCACTAAATGGGTTTTTCTGGAAAAATGCAAATTATAAAAACCATACGCAATTGCCCACATGCAATGCTGTCTTTTTCTCTTTGCTATTCTAGAATCCTATTTTCCAATACTGTCAATAAAACAAACAAGAAGTTCTCTAAACCACATATTTGATATGCATCAGAGTAGAGGAATAAAAGCAAATTAATCTAACTGAAGAAGAGCAGGTCCCATGCAGGAGGACACGTTCCTTCTGGATGTGCCAGTGCTGACTGGTCTGCTGCACTGGGGTTTGATGTCTACAGATTTTTGCCTTATGACTTGTATGTTTCCCTATTACAAAGCTCCTGTACAGCATTTTACATAGAGCATTTAGGAGTCTACCATGTAAATTGAATTTCCTAAAATTTCCTAAATATTAGCAGCTATCTGAATAAAACTTACCAAATGATAAATTGTGTAGAATTGGCTAGAATGAAAAAAGAGGTCAGAAAACATTGAGGAAACACACAAAAAGGAAGATCGTAATTTTTTTTCCATACAAATGATCAGCCCACAGTTTGTAGGTTTTTTACAGAAAAATGACTGGCACACAGTTTTTACCTTCCAAGAATCAAAAGTGTAATGTTTCATGCTATTCATATATGTTTGTTGGTTTTTTAACAAACATTTTGTTACAACCAATTGGAGCAGAGTCAGAATGCTCCACAGTCATCTATTCTTTCCAATTCAGGGAGCCTACTCAATGTAACACTCCATGTTGCCTGGTTGCTTTCATTATTTAATGTATTTTAGTTCCTTCACCATGTGCGACCTTTTTGATGTTTTAATGAATGTTATTTCCTCTGTTTCTTAATAATTAAATAATTTCCATTACTTATTTTCTTAATCTGTAAATTGCTTGGCTTCAAAACTAGTATGACAAGAAAAACAGTGGGATAAGCAGACAGATGGAGTTTTTTTTTTCTAGTAAAGAGCATTTCAGAGTTGCACTATAATTCTAGCTCTCCTCTTCCTGAGACATACTAATTTTAATCTGAAAATGGAAATTGAGATATTTTCTAGATTACATCTACTTTTGATTTTCTAATTTGACTTTTAAAAAAGTCCCTAAAATTTTTGTTTCTTACATATTTTTGGTGTGTTTGTGTGTGTGTGTGTGTGTGTGTATTTGTTTTTGTTTGGTAAATTTTTTGGTTAGTCATTTCACCAATTTCTATACATCTTTTACCAAAACATCATTTAAAATTTTTGCATTTATGGAAGAAAGTGAAAATCATCTTTCTTCACCAGTTGCTTCCTCTCAGTTTCCCTTAGGTAAAATCCCATTTTAGTTCCCAAGCTGCTAGCTAATTATTTTCAATTTGTTTCAAAATCTGTATTAGCAGTGCACTTTAGCAAAAAGTCTAAATCCAAAGCAAAACTCAAAATTGCTTTTAAAAGCTGTTGAACAAAATACAAATGAAAGAAATAATGTCATTATATTAGAGAGAGGCATCAAATTATTGATTTAGTTGAGTGTTCATAATGTCAAATATTTATTTGATTGTACATAATTCTACTAATCATACAAGATTGATTAGTCCAAGTACTGCAATCTCTCCTCGCACTCTAGACAGAAGAAAATGAGATATACATGATATGAAAATAAGACATCTTCAAATTTTTGACCTACAAATATTTGGATTTGATTAACATTTTGTCAAAGTTTAAGATTGTTTTTATAAAGACTATAGGGAGAAAACCTCATCCAATGAATAAGTTTCTTCAGACTGGTAGCATTTTCAAAAAGGTAAGATCTTTAATGAATCAGGACATTTACTTTCCTCATTTTCAATATGTGCAAATGTTTTCTTGCTCATACTCCAATCTCTACCCTTTAGAAACAATGCATCCTATCTTCTAATGCTCAAATGAAGGGTAAAATAGAAACTGGATTACAAATACTAATAAAGGGAAGGGACAAATTTCTAGCATTCTCACATATGTAAAGCACATATACTCTTGAATGCAGATTAAAAGAGAAACAAACCCCCCATACATTCTATCCCCCATAATTCTAAATTGTAGTAATTGTGAAGCATGTTTAGCTAAATCATCTGTAAAGGAAATCATTCCCCTCTGATGTGTAATCATTATAATTAAGGTTGATATAGAACATTGACAAATCACAAATCATTATAATTTAGGTGTTTATATAAAGCATTAGATGATCATGTGATATCAGAAAAAGCAGTGTTTCAAATAAAATCTTGGCAACATCTAGCTTTAGAAAATGACATCACAGCTTTACAGACATAAGGGTGTTACATCATAGCATAGGAAACTTTTGTTTTATCTAAATTTTTGGCACAAACTTGTTTTTTGCACGTTACAAAGACATTCTCATGCCCGAAAGACTGCCAGCTTCTTTAGCTGTAAAAGTAGATGCTATCTTTCCTTACTTCTGAATTATTTCCTTAATTCTGAAATGCTGTTACCATACAATACCTCTTCAGTATTTTGCAGTACTATATATTACTTTCACTAATTTGTTACTTTAACTTTGCCATTTCCTACTAGAATCACTGATTGCTTATCAACTGCAGAAACAGTTGGTATGAAATCTGATCTGTTCTATTAGCATGATGTCTTTTGGATGTGTACAATGACTTTTACGCAGTGATTGCCTGCATAATGAAAGTAATGTAAAGAAAAAAAATATTTTTAGATAGCATTATTTTTTCCCATAAGAGGTGATGATGAAAAAAAAAGGCTTTGGAGTTGAATACCATTAAAATTAATGAGACGTTGTGGATTAATAACATTCATAGACACATTGACTGCTATAAAGCAGGAAGAAATGGCTGTGGTTTCCTTATCCCCGGAAGTGTTCAGGGCCAAGCTGGATATGAGCAACGTGGTCTACTGGAAGGGAGACAGAGGGGCAGAGGGGTGAAAATGAGATTATTTTTTAAGATCCCTTCTGATCCAAACCATCCTATAATTCTGATTCTGTGAAATAGTAGCAAGCTTTAATTCTCTCAGATCTTAGGAATGTTTTTCTTTAAAAAAATTAAAAAAAAAATTGGAGAACCAAGTCCTGCACTTGAATTTCCATAAAAGCCACCTTTAATTTATTTTAGTTATATGTATTCAGAGAGTTTAATACCCTGAAAACTAATCAGAAATACAAAACCTACTCAAACTCTTAGTCACTGAGAATGAGTCAGTAGCAATTCATAGAAAGGAAGAACTAGGAGCACAAAATTTGGGGTTTTTTTTGGTAAAATTCTTTTCTTACTGTGTATTTGATGTTGTTCTTCTGGTTATACACAGTAAAAATCGTGATATGAAAGCACTCTTGTATTATTGTTCCTAGGATTGTTGAACTTTGATTTTCATCTGCCACAAAGCATCTTATGTAACTGTAATTTATTGTGCTCTTCACTCTATCTATGTAATAATAATTCCTGCTGAAATTATAGGATTCACCTAACTGCACAATATTGCAACCTACCTCTGTGAACAGGTCATTATCTTTCTCAGCTGAGACTAAAAATTTCATAAATTCTTATGATCTAAGTTGTCTGTAAGCTTCTAGAGAAACTAAAATAATAGATTCTAGACCTTGCAGTTCATAAAAGAAAAAAGCGTACAGTACTTCTATGGTTCTAGGCTGATCATCAGTATTTTCTTGGAATAGCAATCAGTAGGGCCTTGGAACAGCAGCAAAGATTCTGTGATCATCTATTGAAAAAACACACTGGTTTTTCATTGGTCTTTTTTTTGTTTGTTTGGTTTTTTTTGCGGACAGCAATAAAATATGTAATTAATTTCAATGGGCTATTTCTTTCTTTTGTTGTTTTCATTCAGCAAGATACAGTGCCTGTGAGGATGGATTAGGATCTTATTTGTGGCATGGGACATTACCCCAGGCATTGACGCTTTGGGTTGTAGCACTATGAGTATATTATTACTTAAGGCAGAGGTGGCCGCATTTGCAGACTTTCTGCGTCTCTCTTCAGAAAAAACTACAGATTACTAAGGATGCAAGAAAAGCACAAATATATCAGTGAATACTATTCTATCTTAGCATTCTGAACACCAGTGCTGGCCTGGCACAGCAAGTAGCAGATGATCCCCTCTGTCTTGTGTAAAATGTGCACATAATGCGTAACAGTTCTTGGATCCCACTCTGCTGGGATAATTCTATATATCCTAAAAGCGTTTTATAGACAAGCAGCTAAATAAACCTGTATTTCATTTAAATTAAGGAATGAATTTCACAGCACAGCCAGCTATTTTGGCCTTCATTACAGCTACTATGACAGTGCATCTACACTATATTCTAGTCTAAATAATCTAGCTTCAAGATGATCATAAAATATAGGAAAATACATACAGACAATCCTGATATATTGTTTCTATCCAGTAGCATCCTGAGCAATTTTCTATCCTTCGCAACACAAGTGTTGCTTACAACACAACTCATAACCAAATGCAGGCAAAGGGTCCTCCTGCAAATTTGCAAAACTATCTATTCCACTTGTTATTATTAACCCCAAGCTGTGTAGAAGACATGTCAAAGAGTAGAAGAAGTCAGGTCAGAAAATACCCTTAAAAGCTGTAATCACAAATAATGGTATAAAAAGACTGCAGCTAAAAGTAATTAAAACTCTAAAACCTTGACATTTAAATGCTTGAGACAGGAGATTCAGGTGCACTTCAGAAAACAGTAGCTGTTACATGCTATTTTACTCAGATACAACTTCCATACACACTACAACTGCAGTTTTACAAAGGTATGCCGTGCATTTGGCCATGAATCCATCATCCCTAATACCTTCTTCTTAATCCAGTTCTAATCAGTGACAGAATGAATGTGCTAATAACCAAGGTCATGTAGCAACAATAGTTACAACCAGAGCAAAAGCCAAGAGAAACTTTGGCTCAGCAGCAACCCATGCCTGAAATTTACTGTCTCCTTTATTCAGGAAGTTAAAAAAGACATTACTTCATGTACCCACATAGCCCTGTAATGCAGTATTGCTGCTGTAAGAACAACCACTAGCTCAGCACTGACCTTGAAAGGCATCAGGGCTGAGGCTAGACGCACTTGCTGTGGCTGGCTCCCCTTGCCCTGCTGGCTGCTTAGCTTTACTTTGTTTAGCTGTGACAGCAATTTCTCTAGTTGACCAGATGTCTGCAGTTAATTTGTTTTACTTTTTTAATCTTTTCATGATACAACAAGTAACGGCAGTTGTTCCATGTATGCTTTTAGCCCCCACAGCAGCCAGCTGAGAGATCCATATGCAGTCTGAGAACAAATCTTGTTATGAGCATCATCACAGAAAGAGTGAACGAAATCCAAGTACATAAATGCGTAACTAGACACATGAAAGATTTACAGTTGCAATAAAAACATGACTGTGCAAGAAAAAGAACTGTAAACTATTGTGCTCATTAACAAGAGACTTACATAGATGAATAACTTTGGTCACAAGCTAAACCTTGAAAGTCTAGCACTTTCACTACAAGACTCTCAAATGGTAGAAGGTATCAGCATGAACTTGAAAACTCAAGGTTGTAGGGCAAGATAACAACACCTGACAGTGTGGATAAACGACACTATATCTCACCCACCTATTTGTCCATAGTTTAGATTATCACTGGAGCATGAAAAGCAAACTGACTTTTTGGAAACTGACCGCTAGCCATCTTTGTCAGATAAAACACTGATGTTTTCAAAAAGATACAAAAGAACCAGTGAAGTGTCATTAAGAAAAGTAGCAAGACTGTAAGTATTTCCCCCTACAAATTAGGATCCCTTCCAAGAGGATACTGCAGTTTTGAAGCTGATTACAGAGCTCTATGTAAAATGATTTTGAGAAAAAATGCAATGTATCTGGAGAAATCACAAATCATATTTTTCTGAGGTCTTCCTGAAAACTAATACAAGCTTCCTCATTAGCAAACAATGTAAACATATAAGATATACACAAAATGGAATTCATAGAAGAAGTACTTCAGCTGCTTAGCTACTAATAAGAATCATTACTAATATTGGCAACTCCTAGACTTAAGCAGCTATTATCATACCATAACAATTTACATAATTAACACGTTCTAACCATATATAATCATATCCTAACAGAAGTCTAAAAATCCCCCATGAACACAGATGTGCACATACACATTAAAAATGCAAGCATCCCCTGCACAGGCATGAAGAGCCATCCTTTGCAGAACAGAGAGAGGAAGCTTGGGTCCCTCTACTGTTAGCTAGCTAGTTCAGTCCTGCTCCTACGCCTCAGAACCTGCATTACTTCAAGCCTCTGGAAGAAGTGCAGGCCAGGAGCTCACAGAACGTTCCTGAGTTCAATTTAATAACAGAGTGCATTCTGCTGCCACATAATGTTTATGGCTGCACTTTGCTTTTCTGCAAGATAGAAGAAAACCTTTGACAGATACTTATCTTTATTAAAATAAAGTAGCCCTTGCATTTACAAAGAAATTCCAAAGTCTGAATTGATTTGTTATCTTAGACTGCTCTCCAGAAAATTAAAGATAGAAGTGATATGCTCAGTGCTTTTGTTACATCTTTGAAAATATTTACCTCACAGCAGGGTTCGGCTGCATTAAAGTAATTCTTTAAAAAGTACTTAAATTATATACTTCTCACTGCCATTTATTAAAACTCTTTCACTCCATCCAACCAGAGGTTTATGGTTTTTTCTTCGTGAAGTTTTACGGATTGCTTGAACACACAGGGTGTGTTAGAAATCATGGTCACAAAGTATCACAGATCAGCTTTCTATTGGAAGTATCAGAATGACAAAATCCACATTTTTACAAGGAGGATTGCAGAAACACCAAAAAAACCCAAAAAAGATGAAAAGTAAAACTTGCAAAAAAAGGATAGCAGATTGACATGAGAGGCAAGCAGCCATGAAATGGGGTGCGTGGCAGAGGACCATTACGACATGTCAGGCTGTACAGAGGATGTGACTTTCTGGAATAACATTCTCCTGGGAAGATACCTCAGCACTGGGAAACACAGATGCACTAGCCACATGCGCAGCTTGACACGCTCTAAGAAATAGACACATTTAAACATTCCATGCCATGATTGCAACCTCTCACCAAGGATAAAATAATCAACTCAAAGCAAAGTATCATCTTCTGAAAGCTACTACTTGAAAGCAATCACTTCGTTTACACAGTAATTTTGAAAATTTTGTATTTTGTAAACTACACTTACTGATGAGAAGTAACATAACAAACTGTATATAATTTTCTATATAATATTGTAAGAGACTTAAAGATCAAAATTGCCTCAAATACTGTTAAGATCACCAAAGGACTTTGCTCATTCTGGCCAAACCAACACCACGAGGCAACTGTTCATTGGTTACCACCCTGACCCCTGCCACCCACCCTGCCACTGTTGGATATGCCTTTGTGACTTCCTGGAAATTTGAACAGTAAGTTAAGTCACATGGCAGGAACTAGAGATAAGAAAAAGATGGTAATATTGTCCGATTATCTCAGACTAGGAAGAGGTAAACAAGCTGGGGGAACACTGATAATGAACACAAAGCATCCACAAGGAAAGCCAGCTCAGCAACTGCGCTGACAGTCAGCTCTGACTGGGCTCAGCTCAGAAGGAAGAGGCCATGGCCCACTGACTCAAAAGAAGAGGAAAACTGAGCATGGCACCACTCAGCATTGGGAACAAGCAGATCATTTAACCAAGAGAATGGCAGAACTGTGTATGCAATGAGCATTGATTCCTTTGCTTGCTAAAATGTACAAATGGGGAGAAGTTTGGAGTGACCTTGGACCCTCACTACTGAGAAGACCAGAAAAGGACCAGTGGGATGATGTCTGGAAACACAGTTGGTGATACCTTTTTACTTAATCTGTCTCTCTCACTCTTTTTCACTCCTCTCCTCTCTTCTTCTATTTCTTTCTATCTCTCTCTACCTCCCACTTACTTTAGGTGAAATTCATACTATTGCCTTCAGCATTTGGTCTCGTTTGCACCTTAATTTGGGCAGAGGCTTTGCTCAAGTAATGGGATCTTAACATTATTTTGTCATAGTTGGCAGGATACTGTGATCTGAATTTTCTTTGACAATAGTACAGTTCCCTCTAGGGGGGGTTGTGTGGTTCCTTCCCTGGGAACACTTGGAAACTTTGCCACAGCTTTCCTCTGAGGAAGGTTACATGTTTTCTCCTGTGGGAACTTTTGAAAAAATGGCTGTCCAGGGTAGTCAGTGCAAAAAAAGTATTTTTGTATCCTTCATTGAAAAATTTGTTAGTTTCCCTCCTACATGACAGGTGGGTTTACGCAAGAAAATTAACCTATTGGTTCCTCATAATGAGCTACTGCTTATTCAAAAATAGGAAGATGAAATAATCGTATCCTTATGAGATTTGGTGAAAGAATAGCACTTTCAGTTAAATAAGGAAAAAGAAAAAAGAATGCAAGTAGAGGAATTGCTAGCTGTCAAGTAAGATGATGCCCAAATTCTTCAGGCAGAAGTTTAGAGTATGAATGAGAAAGAGGGAGAATCTTAGGGGAATAACTGCAGGATGGAGAACCTCTAACATACTCTGAAACATGATCTCGTAACTCGACATTATTTTGTTCAGTTGGGAGGAGTTGGGAGACAGTGCATGAGTCTGTGGTTTTGCAAAAGAGCAAAATGTAACATTAACATTGACATCTGATGACAAGGCAGTAGCGTGTTCATACTTAATTAAAATTGAAACCCCAAATGACTGCCAGGATCAGCAAAGGGCTACTGAAATGGTGCCTTATGTATCTACTAAGATATCAAAGCCTGTTCATACATCAGGCAAGACTGAAATCCATTAATATTAATTCATTAGGATACTGGAAATCTGGGTATACTTTCAGGATGGCAAAGAGGTAAAATCATTGGAGTAAACAGAGCCAGTGTTATCTGCCAAACTGATAAGGTTAATTCATGGCTCCTGGATGAGAAACTGAAGTCTGCTAATCTTAACCCTAAAAGAAATCTGGGCTAAGCCATTAAAGCACTCCCTAATTCACAAATTCAACACTTCCCGAAATTTTGCAAGCAGTCTTATTTCCTCCAGATGTGAAATAAATTAGAGGAATGCCCCATGAAAAGATGAAGGAAGCAACAAGAGGAGTGCACCAAACACTTCATGAAACAGAAGGTAAAATTCTAAGGGGTAATCTGCCAGGAAGATAGTGTTGCTTTCTTCTCCTAGGAGTGCTAGCATTCCCTGCCCACACTGAAGATCAAAAGAACCAGCTCAGAGAGGGTGAATCAGTGGATTTACATGAGAAAGTTCGCAGAAGCCAGCTAAGAAGATACAATAATGACTTTTCCTTTAGGGCCTTTATCCTCCCTGGTAGACACAGGAACTCTGAATTAACACTGGATGGATTTTTCATCCTCCCAATAATCTGTCTGTAGTAGGCTGAATTTTCACTTTTCTTTTTATAGGAACCTGCCAACATATGACACCAAGCTGCATGAAACCAATGAAGCTTTTAATTGCCACCATAATTGCTTATAGTATCAACTTATTAATGTTTGTGATTTGTTTGTGTTTTCATTGCGGGTGAACCTGTTGGGAGACCACGTCTTATTCAAACCATTTTATGTGTTGTTAGTTTGATGTTCTGCCAAGCTTATTTTGTTTTTTACTGGAAAAAAATGGTGTGGGAAGACCTTTTACTTTTGTCTCATAAATGTATAATTTTGTCTAAATCAAATTTAGCCTGGGAGTTGGCATAAGAATTTATGTATACTTGGAATCATACAAACACATATTAACCAGTTCTGCCTCAAAAGGCTTTAGATTTAGGATGATTTGGCTACATTTTTCAGAGATATTAATGAGTGAGCTGAATAATCCTAAAAAAACAAATGTTCCAGGCAAAATGGAACGTTTCTTTTTTAGACCAGAAGGACAGACAGCCATGGACCAAAAAAGGGGCATGGGTATAACACAAAAAGGCTGTTTACCAGATCTTAAGCAACTTTACTTGTGACCAGTTTTGGAACAAAATATGTTATCAATCATGAGATATTCCAAATCAAATCAGAGATTTATATTCCCTGTTGAACATGTCTGATGTACACTGACTTTTTACAGTGTGTCCTAACAGAGTATTTTAACTTCACCTAATTTATTTTATTTATGCTAATCAATATAGTTACTCTAGTGCATTCTGTACCACATGCGCCTCTCAGTTGTGGGTGCAATTTACTCTGGCAGCAACGAGGGCCATTTGCACCCTGAAAAAAAATTAAAGAAAACAAAAACCCAAAAAACCCCAACCAAACCCCACAGAAAACAAAAACCCAAAAAAACCCCAACACAAAAAAACCCCAACCAAACCCAAAAAATCCCAACATAGAATTACTCAGCTGGACAGGAACATTGCCTATAAAATTCTTTCAACTACAGTGGATATTGTTGAAAGAGTACACTTTGAAGTGTTTATTTAAAAAAAATTGAAGTATGTAAGCATACTTTTTCAACAAATCCATTCACACTTATTCCCAGTGTGCAACTGTGTAATCAGCTGTACTAAGTGACATGAAAATCTACTTCAGAGCAGGCTAACTGACCCATCTTAACACATAATGTATGTGTTTATTGGGGATACTGGCCTATGGGACTTAAAAATCAAGATGCTCTCTGTAATTCTACGGCTAATGTTGGCCTACATCCAACAGACACAGTATTGCAGAATCCATCACATCCACTACCAATTAAACAACACTCAGATCCTTGTGTATCACTGGTAGGGGCAGTGCCTAATCAGGATTGGGTTAATAAGTGGAATTGGATTTGTATTTTTAATGATTTGCACAGCTATTGTACATGGTATGATTGCTTGTGTTGTTGCTTCTGCTGTTTCTGTGTTTTCTTGTAGGGCCCTCTATCTCTGTCACCCCCACAGACAACCCATGAACTGAGAAAGAGGCCCTGGAATCCAGTGTTTGAGCCACAGGGTGGTGTAAGAAAAGCCAGCTCAGCAACTGCGCTGACAGTCAGCTCTGACTGGGCTCAGCTCAGAAGGAAGAGGCCATGGCCCACTGACTCAAAAGAAGAGGAAAACTGAGCATGGCACCACTCAGCATTGGGAACAAGCAGATCATTTAACCAAGAGAATGGCAGAACTGTGTATGCAATGAGCAGTGATTCCTTTGATTGCTAAAATGTACAAATGGGGAGAAGTTTTGAGTGACCTTGGACCCTCACTACTGAAAAGACCAGAAGAGGACCATGGGGATGATGTCTGGAACCATGGCTCGTGATATCTTTTTACTTAATCTCTCTCTCACACTCTTTTTCACTCCTCTCCTCTCTTCTTCTATTTCTTTCTATCTCTCTCTACCTCCCACTTACTGTTAGATGAAGTTCATACTATTGCCTTCAGCATTTGGTCTCATTTGCACCTTAATTTGGCTAGACGCATCTCTCCAATAATCAGATCTTAACAAATGTAACTAAAATAATGTTGGAATAGGTTAAGCATGTCTTTACAAGAAAAATTCTGAAAGTTTCTTTCTTCCTTAGCTATCAAAAATTCAGAAAATCTGTACAACGTCTTATTCTTGAAAGTAACATCTAAAGATTAAAGTGTCTGGAGACACCGTAGGTGACATGATAAAATTGAAAAATGTACATTGTGCTTGTGCATCATCATTTCACTTACCAAAACAATGTGATTTGGAATTTTTAAAGCTATTTTAAGGATCTGGACAGCTAAGAATCTTTATAGGCTTATTAGAAAACAAGTATTCAATATTAAGACATCCACATTCTCAGCTTAATAGATGCATTTTACGAGAACAAATTTTCAAAAGGTCTCAATAGCAGTTTAAGTATTAAAGCAAAACAAAAAGCCTTCCTAAAGAAGAAAGAATATATGCACACCATACTGAAAAGACTCATAATATTTCCAAGACCCATTATGTTTTCAAGCTGGTTCTCACATCTAATTGAGAGAGACACCCTCTAAGTATCTCTCTTAAATCTGGAATTCACAATGACAAATCTACCCAAAGGAGGAATAGTTGCTTGAGTAGATACTGCTTCTCTGATTAGTTAGTAAGGTTGCTCTTGCTTACCACACAGTTTTTTTGCAGGAAATTTATGATGAGAAATTTTCTTATAAAGGCATATTTATCATTAGTCATTCTACTAAATTTGAGAGCAAACCAAAACTGTGTTAGTCATTTCATGACTGGCTTTCCTTCCCAGCCTTCCACCAAAAATTGTGACTGCCTATCACCTTTAATTCTGTTCTGCTTTATATGCCTTAAAAAAGGAAACCATTACTGTCCAATTGATAAGAATGTGTAACAGTTTGTGTAAGATTTGCAGATAAAATATTTATCTGCAAATATTATTACTGTTACTTAAAATATTAGTCCTATTAAGGACTAATATTTGAAATAACAGTAATCAACTCTTTACTCATAGAAAAATAGTTTTATGGAATAACAATAACAATAACAATAACAATAACAATAACAATAACAATAACAATAACAATAACAATAACAATAACAATAATAATATACAAGAAATAATGAAGGCATTTAAAACATACTTAACTATAAAGTTAACTCAAAACACCATTAACTTGAAGTTAGAAAATTCTGTCATGGTAGGGTTCCTCATTTAGAAGATTCAAATTTTTAGTTTTTCTTTAATCCCACAGATTAAATTTCACTGTGTTTTTTCCCACTTCAAATTAATATTACATCACAAAACAATAAGAAGGCCAGTGAAAACCCATCATGTTTTGATTTTGCCCAGAAAGAAAACCTGATATGACAGAATTAGAAAAAAAACTACATATAGGAAGGGTTCACACATCTTTGCTTGCCTGATACCTGACTGCAGGTCAGGTAGGAACTGTAGACAGTTCCACATTAAGCCAGTATTAAAAGACAACATGGAAAAAAAAAATCTGAATTATTTCTAAAAGCAAGTCAAACTACACCAAAAAAGTAGCATAATTAATTTTAAACACTTACTTGCTTCAGTAGACATTGTTCTCGCCTTTGTTTTCTCCTCAAGCTTTTTGACTTGTTTCTTTCTCTTTTACTCAGCTTTTGGTTGAAGGAGATACTCGTAGGCTGCACAAGACCACCAGGTGTGATGTACTGTTTGTCTTCTACAGCCCTTGTAGGTGAGGGAAGATTCATCACAAATGGTGACCCATCAGCAATGACAGTACCAGAAGATTGTCCAGTAACTTCAAAGTCACACTCACTTTCAGTGTCTCTGTGTAGTAATGTGGTAACAGAAGTAACTTGAAATTGTTTTTGTAGTATCTCAGCCCTGGAACTATACAGATCCTGAAAAGAACTACCACCTTTTCTACTGGCCTCTAATTGCAAGCTCCCTTGTACATAAGCAGGTGCATTTTCACTTGGGCCATGATAGAGTGGTCCCATGCCACAAGTTTCATATAACACAGGTGACAAAACAAGTCTTTCTCTGATATTTAAATCCAAGCTACATGATCTGTGAAAAGGACTTACAGTGCATGAATCTTTTAGAGGATAGGAAGAAGGAAGATTTCTTTTTTGATTTAATGTTTTTAAGGGAAGTTTTTTACTTTCTATCTCATATCTAGGAGCTCTTAATTCTAGACAAAGTGCTTCTGTTAATCTTCCAGCACCATTATTACTTCCAGCTGTGTATGAAAGCCCTTGATTTATGATTTCCAAAGTTGCAGTTACCACTTCATGGCAGGTATCCTTGTTAAAACCAGACTGAATTTTGAGAAGCAAATGTTTCTCTGATGATTTTGACAATTTAACAGAGAAAGGTGGCCGATCCTCAGTCCAAGTTTTGAAGAAATGTATATTTAGTAACTGTCCACAGGAACATTCTTTGTTGTAAACAAAGTTAAAGCCACCTAAGCAGGCCTCACAGAATGGACAGTGCAGTTTTCCAATTGTCCACTGTGCCTATTGACAAAAAGAGAAAAAAATAAAACATCCAACATGTTCACTGAAAATAAATGAGCAAGAAATTACTGAAGTTATTTTCTCCTTTAGTAAGAGGATTTTCTTCTTGTTTTTCAAATAGAATAAAAGATACTTCACAGCAGGAAGCAAATTCACCATAAATAATGTTCTGGTCAAAGCTTGGTTTGCTTCAGGGATAACAAATTCTAAGAAAACTACAACACACATTGTAAAATGTACAAGCTTTAAAATATATTTAGAATTTGTCCACAGATAGAATAATGCTGCAATACTAATGAAAACATTAGATCTTTAAAGTAGTGAAATCAATTTCCCAAATTAATCTGGAATTGGCAAGCACAGCTTCTCAGCTGAGTGTTCTGAGCACTTATATATTTCTTGCATACTAAGTACGGTGAAAGAAGATTTCTTACAAAAAGAATATAGCTTTTCACTTTGATTAACCCACAACAGCTTAAAATGGTATTTGTATTTTGGTGTATGTAGCATTACAACATAATCTCTCTGCAGAAACCATGACAAATCCTTAATACTCTATATATAGGGAGACAGTTATTTTCATTATTTATAATTTTATGAATTCTTTTCAACCCTGAAGGCACTTTTTCAAAAGAAAATACATATCAAAAATCTATAAATGCCTACATATTAATACAACTATTAGTCCTCCTATATATTTAGACAACCATTAGTATTTTCAGCAATTATATTCATTTGTCAGCAGTACTGTTGAGGACTAAAGTTATGCAAGTGTTTGTAGGATCAAAGCCCAGAGAAACAACATTATCAACTCCAGCCACACTTAACTGACTTGAGTGTCTAAAGAACTATGAATACAGAAGGTGCACAACATTTCTAGTTTAAGCATTGCTTTCAGTTGTAAATGCCCTTCAAGGTGATTTGGACAGCTATGTCCACAACTGATGCTTGTCCCATTCAAAGGTACAGAAAATGTCAGAAAGACCAATTTAGCAGTTTCAGAAAAAAACTCCAGCAACTTGTGTGGAAAAAGTTATTTTCAAAAAGAATAGTTTACACATAATCAGGCTTTCAAATTCTTGAGAATTCTGCAAACATTCACAATGGCTCTCAGTTTAATAAGACTGACCGATGTGTACACAGGCCATTCTCAAAGAAGAGTTAAGCTTCTTCAGAGATTTACTCTTAAGTCTCCCACAGTCCATTTCCCAGATGGCAGGGGCTAGACGCTAGACACTAAAATTAAGAGAAAAGCACTTTCTCGTGACTTTATTGGGTCTTTTTGGGATGGAATAGCATCCAATCTTCAAATGGAGAGGCAAAATGATTCACAGAAGGCCAGAAGCCTGCAAAAAAATTGACATGCAAGACACAGGAGGAAAAAGGACACCTCCATGCCCCATGTGCACAGAGACTGGGAGATGAGGTGTAGTACCAAGGAGCCTGGGACTGATTTAGCATGAGTTTGGCAATGGAGTGTGGAAGCACTGACTCAGTAAAAGAAGTAACAGCCTACTAGTGGAGGAGGTGGTAGGGGGAAAATCAACAAGATCTGAAAGAGTGCTGAGGATACATACATTTAGTGATGGACTGCATATGAAGGGAAAATGGAAACAGTTAGAAAAAGAAACCAAATCAAGCAATAAGTGATGGGTAACAGAAAATCCAGGTCAACAAAGGTCACTAGCAGCACTAGCTACATATTTATAATTATTGAAGATTAACTATACTAATACGTACATGAAATCCAAGAAGATTGGTTAAGAACAGGGACAGATGGCAAAAAAGAACCGGCTGGGAAGCAGTGGGTTTTTACAGCCTGCAAATAGACTTTGCGCTTATGCAGAATGATTTAGCCTTTGATTCAGGAGTCATACAGGAGAAAATAACACATGATCACAAAATTATTCAGAGCTCAGGAGGATCTGGAGGTAAGTCAGAATTGTTTAACACCCTGCTTTCCCCCGCACTTACCCATAAAAACACAGGATCTTGCCAGAGGAGACAAAGTGAATGAGGCAAGAGTTCCAAGGATATTAAGTGACACAGTGAACACAAAGATGTCAAAGGTGTACACAGAGAATTGCCTTGTCTGCCTTTTTCACCACAGGAGATTTGCTCCTCTGCATCCTTAAGCAAATGTGCCAAGCATTCAATGGGTTTTATATTTTCTCGGTCCCCAGTTTGACCCTCCAGGTTTTCAAATGCAAAAGCTAAAGGTGCAAAATAATAATTTAAAAGCTAAAAGTGAAAAGAATAATACTACTATCAATATTGAATTCAATTCTACTGAAATAATTTAAGAGGCAAAAAAACCTCTAAAAAACTGCCTTATTATTAAAGATTCATGGTTAGGTGATATTGTAAAGTGACTCATACTATAACTCAACTCATGAACTGTAATTTTCAAACATACCTCTAAGATTACTGTTTCTGAACATAACTATTATAACACAACAATGTTTAATTCATTGAAGTAGAGGATATCACTAATTTTAAAAAGTTTAATTAATGTTTAACAGAAAAATCCCACATAGAGGAATACAAAGAAGGAAGATTAAGGTTTTCTAAATTTCTGTATCCTTAGTTCTACAGTCATAACAATTTTTTTTCTCTTTGTGCATTATTTTGAGTATAGGCTTGCTTAGGGCAGAAATTACTTAAAATACAGCAAAATTTTACACTGAAGTCTAAGAAGTCTAAGGAATGCAAATAAAATTTACTTATCAAAATCAAATATTCATAAAAGAAAATCAGTGAGGCAAAAAAACCCACTGCTTCTGCTTATTGGTATCTATGCCACAACATTAACTTCTAGATTGTCAACAAGAAAATACCAACTGAAGCAGTCAGTACAACAGGAAACTTATGAGATGCTTTGTAATTTACAAATGGGCAGCTAAAACTCAAAAGCAGTGACACTGGCTTGTCATCAGACCTTTGAATTTGCAGAAAAGTATCTACTTTATATTCATATGACATATAAGAGCATATTAAGTATAAAAAACTTAAGTATAAAACACATCATATTCCAAAAACTGATCTCTTAACAAATCTGGAGTCCACTTCTATGGGAAAACGTGCTTCCTGTTGTCCCTGTCAACCTATACATCAAGATATCATGCTCAAAACAAAGAAAACCCCAAAGCCCAAGTAATAAATATAATATTAAGCATTGACAAACATGCAGATAGGCCCATGACAGTTATTTGGAAAGCCATAAATACATTCATCTGTTAAAGAGTAGGAAACAGAATTTATCACTCGTAGCACTTCTGCATATATTAAAAAGCAAAACAAAATTAAACAATATTTTAGAGAGGAAAAAAACGGTAATGGTAAATGGTAACGATAGACGTTCCTGAAAAGAATTCCCTCAGTTACAAGGTCTCTGTAACATATATGGACCTTGCCAGAATAGTGTCCTTGAAATTGTCCCCCTTAATTGTTTTACATGCTGAATAATGAAGATGCAAGAAAAAAAAATCTACTACCTTTTCAATCACACATTTCACCCACTCTGGAATGGCTTCTAAACTCACATGCCATACATTGCAAGAATTCTGAGCAGCAGCTGAAGGTTGTGATATCTGTTAATGAAACAATTACACTGTTACTCAAAATTTATGTAAGCTTTCTTTTCTTTGAATATAGCCAGAAGACAGTTCCCCAAAACCGGTAAACATTAAGAAATAAAAAATCTCAAATCTTTAAGCTAAAAATCAGATAGATATTGTCAGTAATTATCTATTTCTGAATCTAAAAATATTGGGCAAACTCCTGCGGAAATGTAGGCGTCTGGAGGCGGTTTTGTTTTGTTTAAAAGAACAGAAAGTATGCCGTTGCAGGCCTTCCAAGAATATCTGGAAATTGATTTTAGAATCACTGTGAGCTGGCATAATTTTTCAGTAAAGACAGAAAAATATAAGTTATAATTTACATAAAGACTGTGATCAGCAATGCACAAATGCAATGAGTAGAATTAATTTTCTGGGTTTTTTTAGAATAACTATCAGAGTAACCAGGTAGTCTTATCAACTTTTGAGTTTTTACAGCAATAACGTGATCAAATGAAGAGAAAAGAAATCCAAAAACCTGTAGCATTTCACTAATTGATACTAAAATAAAAACAATTGCCTAACTAAATAAGTGTTACAGGGATGGCTAAAATTATAAGGAAACTGGTGAGAAAGTCTTAAAATCAGCTGCTAAAATTTATGAATAAGGAAAGTTGTCAATGCCCATGTTATTAAAGTCATTGAAATAAAAATTTTATTCTGCTGAGAATTAGAAGTGGGGCTATAGATAGAAGATAAAAGCTTTTAAAAATTTTCCAAGTATTGCCAGAAGACAGATCCATTTATTATGCCTATGCTGGCTTTTTGTCCTGTCTGTGAAGATCATCTGCACTTCAATGTGCATTTAATTATTAGTGTTTAGACTGTGGTCTTAACTTCAACATTTGTTTTAAAATTTGTTCTGCATTTTTCTTCATTCATTATTCAGTTATGTCTCTGTGTGAAGGTCTAAAAATCATCTGTGAAAACACGCTGAAAACATTAGTCTTCTCATTCTAATACTGTCTTTTCCTCCCAACCTCTTTAGATATAGCATTAAATTACACTTTTTAATTTGCTATCTACATAAATGGAGGAGACACTACCTCAGCCATGTGCAATGATGGGTTGATCTCCACTCACAACTAAAAGCTCCACCATAGGGAACTTGGATAAAGATATCTTTTTATTTTCATTACATTTTTTTCCATGGAAGGAGTTGGAATTTCCACATTCCCCCCCAAAAAATCACTTCAAACCATGCATAAAAGAACCATCAAATATAAAGTGAGAAAATTATTCTAAAACTTCAAGCTCTGTAAGCAGAGTGATTAAAATGGGTTTTATTGATAATACTATCATGATCTTAAAAACTAACTTTGTTTCTACATCCATTGATTGTACCCCTCTCTAGAGTGCAAAAGAATGTTATTGCATTACTAACACATTAATAAAAAACATCACCACCTTCTCTTTTATTTGCTTTTTAACTTTGATTCAAGAGGCTGTAAGCCTTTTTGGCACATTTGGAAAGACCCTAGCTCTTTATGATTAGTAGCTGCCATTATAAAACAGTAGGAAATACTTTGTCATGGTTTTATTTTGTGTAATAATCCTTCTGTTTATTTTAATAAAAACAATATAAATTTCTGAGCAGGGTATAACCCTGCTCAGGGCAAACTAACCTTCTGAGCTATTTTTGTGCACAGACTACGGCCCACATTTAAAAAATGAAGAGCAAAATATCCCTGATGTAGGGATATTTTACACACAGTTAACTACCAGAGCGGAAATTAGAACCAGTCTTTAAAATACACCTTATACACAAAGAGTTGTCCATTAAGAGATATTAAAAAAAAGGACTGCTTTAAAACCATCAAAACCAAACCCCATTTTCTATATTAGAAATGGTAGTGCTCTATATAAGCTAGTAGCCAAGCGTCCATGAGCACAAGCCTGCATATGGCAGAACATGAAGGTGATCACTGCCTACTTGGCTTCACTAAAATTATTTCCTCCACTACTCTCTACAGAAATGTCTCTTTACTACATACGAGAGATTAAGTACAAAGTGAGGCTAAGTCTAATACTTCTTCATTGAAAATAAATGGCACCAGAAGAACTTACAAACTCCCTCAGAAGAAGCTATACTTACTTGGGATGTTTTTTTCTCACTACATTTTGCAAGAAAAACAGAATTTTCTATATATTTTCTACATCTCCAGCAACAGAGAACACCAGCCTCTTGATTGTTCATTATGTCAGCTTGGGATTTTGCAGCTCTGTATGTTGACCTGTAAAGACCACAAAGCATACAATTTGGTCACCCACTGAAACACCAGTTTTCTCTTGAGACCTTGAAGTCCATAAATACTCTCACCACTGTAGTGGAGACTAATACTCTACTTACAAACGTAATCTGATCTTATATAGCATGCCATCTAGATGTTTTTAATAGTAACATGAAACAGCTGGTTTTATTTCCAGGTTGCAAAAAGAACTAAACAGCAACAACAAAAGACAGCTAAAACCAAAATAAAATAAAACAAAACTGAACAATCAACCAAACAAAAATCTTGTCCAATATTTGGACAAAAGATAAGAGAACTGGACATATTCCAGTTTTTATGGAATACATACACACATATTATGCCAGATAACAATAATGAATGCCAACATAAAACTACAGATGACTGATTCCTTTCTCAACATGCACCTGGAGGCTTGCTCCCTTAAATTATTTTGTGTGCAAGGATGAACACTACTGGTGCAACCATTTTTCAAGACACCAGAAGGACAAGACAAATATTCTATTTTTCTCTTTTTGGGTCTTGCTGCATCCTGATGGTCTCTCTGGTCTTCTCTAGCTTCTTCCAAAATCTTCCCCTTTTGTCAAGTTTTCTCCTAAGACCCTCCAACTTTTCTTTTAAAGTACTTATGTTTTTACCCCCTTGTGCTAGCCACATGAAAAAAAATAAGAAAATCTTTTTCATCTACATAGCAACTCAAGCCCTGTAGTAGAGTTAGGCCTACTCCAAGTGCTGAAGTGCACAGCACTCATTGATGGGCATGCTGGACTATAAAACTAAAAATCAGTGTAAAAAGTTTCAGAGTCCAAACATCTAATTTTGCAACTATTTTAACATTTAAATTTTTTCAGTTTTCACTAACTAAAGAATCTTTGAGGTCTTCACTAAAGGCTGTCTGAAGAGCAGTTTGCCTTATTGAAAACATACAGACTTTTGAATTTTCCCCATTTCTACCTTTCCTTTTTCTGCCTTGTTTTCTGATTTAATTAAAGACAATGAAACACACAGAGAGGTTACTTATTATCTTTTATTTACATCTGAGGTCTTCATTCAGCACATTTTTTACTTTTCTACAAAAGTAAAGGTCTAAAATATAGTCTGACAAGGACAAGCAGAAACATCTATACATATAGTAGACTCTGAGTTTATGTGCAGTTTTTAACAATCAGATGGATCCTCTCTCAGCTTAAGAAGTGAAATTAAGGTAAACATTAAATATTTCCTTGCAATATCACAATTAAAAAGAATTTTTATTAAGGGTCTACTAACGAATCTTAGGACAGACAAGCAAAGGATCATGCAAGAAACAATTACATAAAAGCTAAGAACTTCTACTAGCAATCTGTCTTGTTCCTGACAAAATTTGAATGATTCAAAGACTTCGACTTAAGCAGAACTTCAGTTTTTACTTAACCAAAACTTAGTTTTTACTAACCTACCTTTGTCAGTGCTGCTACTTTCTGTATCAGACACATTTCAGAATGTAACATATAAAATAATGAACTTGTCTATGAATGATTTTTTTTAAAGTAAATTCATTCTCTGAAAATTTTTAGAAGTACTTTGTATCCCTTTGCTGTTATAACACTAGGCACCACAGGGTATTGAGAGAATGATTATCAGTTATGAATTTCTTTATATCACTCAAACACTTTAAAGCTGTTCTAATTAATTTAACCTTCACAAATTCATAATACACTTCTAGAATGAATCTAATTTTACAACAGTTCAGTGTGAGCATCAAATCTAAGATCAGCCAGGATGGACTGAAAGATATTTTGCATGCAGCTAGTTCATACATTCTTTTAGGTACAGTCATATCCTTATCTACCCAACTATCTTCTTGATATGAGGTGATACATACTTGCATCACTTTTTATGCTGTATTTTTTTTATCCAAATGATATATTTAAGTCTCTATATACATTCTGTTCCCCTTAGAGAACAGGATGTCTTGCTGTCTTTTGAACAGCTGCTTCATTTGAAGTTGATGACTGGAGCAGGGCAAAAACCACTTTGGGATAGACCTCTCAATAATCAGATGAAAGACTGATGAGCACCTACTCTATTTAAAAGCCAAGGTTCAAGTCATGCAAACAAAGGCTCTCTAAGGATCTCACTGGCATTTGAACTGATGTAAACATCCTCCTTCTCTATAACATCTTGCAAGATTTACTGCAAAATAAAACGTCTTTTAATTATTTATTTTGTTTAGTTAGTTATACCCTTTGAGAGGTACTTCTTAGTTCAGCATATACCTTCTATTTAAAATTACACTTACATAAGAGAAATGAGTGCATAGTATAAGTGTAATGACACACACAGCATGGTTGTATTTTATTGTGTTTTGTGTAAGCAAGAGTGCTGATAGTGAACTACATGGAAAAAATCCAAGTCAATTGGATACTTTTAAAAATATTACAGTACAGCAGGCTGAAGTGTTCTTCTGGCCTAGGAGTATTTAAAAAGTAAGCAGGCGTATTAAAATTCTGCTTGTCTTTTGCAGACCTCACAAAGAAGAGAAGAAACTCTACAGATGCATGTCAACACACTGCAGAAGTTTCTACACACATCATGTTTCTCATTTACCACATTAATATGCACTTTTATTTTGTTTTGCACGTAAGTTCAAATGAATGCATACGACCACGGAATTTTGAAGGTTTTTTGTTTAGTTAAATGCAGTTTAACCATAGTGTCTTAGTCTCCTTCAGCAAAAAGTGTCTACATAAAAAGTTTTTCATTTGGAACTCCAAAAATAGTGTCAGGCCCTGAGTGGGCCTTTTTATCTCAGTACTAGGTCACGTGTGGCTGCACTGCTTTCAGGTCAGTTGCTTTGTGTGAGCCTCCCTCACGCTTGCCTCCCAAGTAGCATGCAGACATATCAGAGCGTTTAAAAACCTATATTCTTCCATGGCGACTGTCTGCTGACCTTCAAACTCTTTTTTGTTATTTAGTACCAGTAAAACTAATATCAGAGTCCTAAGACTTCCTTTCCAAGTCAGTCTCGGTTCCCTTTCTTGGAACTCATTGGTCTAATCTTCTCTTAGAGACCTTTGATGAAGATTTTACAGCCTTCCCAAACTACTTCATTGTCTTCTTATCTTTTATTATTAACTTTTCCCCAAATACTTACATGGAATTTTCTTCTAAGTTCCCTTATTTGCTGTGAATACAGAGAACAAAATTGCTCCTTTTGTGCAGAATATTTTAAAACTTTAAACACTTATTAGATATTAGCTTCAATCTTGTCTTTGAACTAAATAAATCTTTCTCTTTTTCCTCAGAGATAATGCTTTCTTGATCTCCAACTGCCACTGCTATTTTGTGAACTCCTTCAAAAGGGTCAGCTATTCCTGCTGAATCCAAGTTCTGGACACAGAACTCACTGCAGTTTCACCAGCTGAGAGGACTAGACAGATTACAAAAATTATCTAAATCATCTAAATTTCTTACAAAGTTCCAATTGTATAATATATTACATTTTGGTCATTCTGTCTTCAAAAGGATTGCTAAAAAACATGAAGTAGGACTCCTATTAAAAATTCTCGTAGGTTCACAGTGAAGAATGAAACACAATCCCCTAAATTTCTGTTGAAATCCGGCCTAGAATTTCAACTTGCCCTTCATTCACAAATATATAAAAATGAGAAAAGAAGTGTAGCAACACAAGTGGTTATCAATGCCTTTTCTTCAAAAATCACTTATGACCCCTTTGGAGCATTGCAGCCATTAAAATTACAATAATATTTACACCATAGTAAGAAACTAGGGCACTGAAACTTCAGCAACAGTTATTGACAGTCTTAAAAAAAAATTAGATGAGAGTCAGCTTTGTAGGAAGATGATAGAGAAAAGCTAAATGGGCTGTTCTAGCCAACAAGAGTCCATATCCCGAGTTCCTGTTCCCAGAAAAGGAGGAACTGATACTTTACCAGACAGAGAGACAACCACGGGTGGCCAGCATGATACTTTTGTATCATGTAACCCATGTAATAAACCGAAGTTAAAAAAAAAAAAAAAAAAAAAAAAGTTGCTTGCAACAAATTTCTTGATTTGCTTAATCCCCTGCGGCTTGCTGCCTAAGTCAACAGGTCGTCCAGGCACTGCTGGATATGGAGGATGTAAATGGCTTTGACAGGGAGCAGACCGGGCGGGTCACTGGAAGATCACGGATCGGCGTGTGACCTCGTATTTCCAAGAGATCCCAGAGTCAGAGCTGCCTGTTTCATGCTCTTACACATCCCGGCACTAGTTGTTGCACAAAGTAAAGACCGAAACAAACAGGAACAGGGTGCCGCTGTCCCCGCACAGCGCGGGACACCAGGCAGTCACTGCCGCTGCCCCCAGGCACCCCGAACCCGCCCAGGCCCGACCGGCTGCCCCGCCGAGGTAACCCCGGGAGCGAAGGCAGGGGCTGCCCCTCAGGCGGGCGCCGGGCTCACCCGGGGGCGGACAGCCCGGCCGCTCCCCCGGCTGCGGGCGGCTGTCGGCACCGCCGCGCTCACCCGCGCCCCCCGCGCCCCCGGCCCGGGCCCGCCTTGGCCCCACGGGCGGCTGCGGCGCCTCCCGCCGCCCCGGCCCCGCTCAGCTCACCGGGCCGCGCCGTGCGAGGCTGCGAGGAGGAGGCGACGGCACTGGAGCGACCGGGCGGGCGGGGAAGGGGCTGCGCAGCAGCAGCTGCTCCCGCGAACGGGAAGAGACGGGAGACAAACGGCGGCGGAAAGCGCTCCGGCAGCGCGGCCCCTGCCCTCGGGAGGCACACGGCGGCAGCCCGGGCCGCCCTGGCGGCTGCTGCGGCCGGCGGGGGGCCCTCGGCGGCGGCGGGGCCAGCCCTGCTGCCGCGGGGACGGAGGCAATGCCCGCGCCAGCCTGCGCCGAGCCCTGAGGCCGGCACGTCCTCTCGTCTCCTGACTGGCACAGATGGAGCGGGGTGGGGTCAGCGCCGGCGGCAAGCTGTGACCAGGGAGAAGAGAGGCGGAGAGAATTAAGGCTAAAGAAATGAACGACAACTTTTCAGTGGCCCCTGGGGAAGAAACTGCGTTCCCTCAGGCCGGAGGAATCAACCCAAACCCAGAGATGGTAATCTCATAGAGCGAGGCCAGGGACATGGCAGGGACGGGCGAGCGCCCGCCGGCCGTCACCTGCAAGGCTGGGTGTCCTCAGAGCCCCCGGCTGCCCTAATGTACAGCAAGAGAAAGGAGGAAGCGTTAAATGACACGGGGCGAGGGAGTGAAGAACACTTATGAATCGGTGTAGGAAATTGCTGCACATCCGGCGGGGCTCCATGGAAGGAAGGGCGGCCTCAGGCCGGTGAGCGTGTGTGCCCAGAGAACCGAGTGGGCCGCTTCCATCCCTGCAGCGTCCCTTGCACCTCAGCGGGGATTTGGTCTCTTGCGGTGACACTGTGGCTTGACCAGGAGCTGATACGTGCTGACAATCTGCTCATGAGGCTAATGACAATCTTCAAACACGAGAATGGAACAATTTTAAAGCAATGTGAGAGTAAGAAAGGCTGGAAGATTGCTGACGAAAATTAAATTAGAGTCTGTTCACTTCTTTGCCTGTGGAGGTGATTTGGAAAAATCAAACCTTAATTTCAGGCTTTGTCCTATATTTATGATATATAATTTCTGTGATCTTACTTATATTTCAATATACAGTCCCTGCAGGTCAAGACAAAATTATATTATTAGGTGGCTCTAACATCTGGGCTCTCATGGAGACCAAAGTGCACTGCAAAGGTTACAAAGTACACAAAGATTACAACTTGAGATGTAGTAATCGCTACTTTTTCTTAGTGGAGAGCCAGTAAAGAACATCACAAGTAGGATGCTCCCAATAATTAAATTATGTTTTATTCTGCCATGTGCAGTACAGTAACTGTAGAAGAAATGGACTATTATTTTCAAATAATTTATAGAGTGCTACAGTATGCTCAAATTTAGACTAAAATGACTATTAGAAAAAGCAATATTTATCAGTCATAAAGAACTGCAGTTTATAAGGCAAGTTTTAGCAAACTTAATTGATAAAACTATAGAGCAACACATGAAATAGATGAATGGAGGAAATAAAATGCAGATTAAAAGAATGAATTCAAGACATTTCAGGCCTCGACTTATGGCATAGAATAATGTTGCAAATATTAGGAGAGAGATATTTTAATTTTTTTCATCTCATTTGTTTCAGTTTAAGTAGGATGTAGTGTTGGATTACTTGAATTTAATGGAATCCCACATTAAAAGATAAAAAGAAATAGTCATGAAGGTGGCTCTGGGGTTAAGAGGTGAAAAGGACCATATGGCTTACATCACAGCAACAGCAAATGGAATGAGGAAGAATGAAACTTTGCTGCTGGCTACAAGAATATATTCAGAGCCATTCAGCTGTACTGTGTGGGTAACTGTATTGATTATCTTATAGATAGTGTTTGTCTATCACAGAGCAGCTGGATGGTGGAATACTAGAGAAGACGAATTTTGCTGTGGCTTTGGGACCCATGACAGTCTGATGCAGTAGTTAATTCGAAGGCAGGCTATATATGAAATGCCTTTTGCTAGGATAGCCCCTTAAGTCTATGGTGGAAGTTGAAGGATCAGTGCACAGTAAGTCAGCAGCCAGAGAGCATCTCTGCTGTTGTGAGACATTGATTGTGTCTCAGGAGTACTGCATTGAAGGCCTGTGCAATGAGCCATTGTGCACTGAAGCACCCTGCAGGGCCATAGTGACTGCTGCATACACAGTGGCACATTCTGTTTTCATGTCATGACAATGGAGAGTGTATCCAGCTCACAGGTACTCTATGGGAACCTCTAATAAGTGGTCATGTATTCCAATAATCACACCAGGAACATGTAATTTCCATTCCAGTTGTGTTGATATAACTGCCTAGAGGGAGGGACAACCTAATTGTCATTCCTGTAGAGTTTCTTTCTTTACCAAAATACTTCATTACAAGAAGTTACGTTCTCTGCAGCTATTCAGTAGTGCACTAATGACCATCCAAAGCATTAACCCAGTCTGTAATCCCTGGTTTTTCAACCCATTAGAGTGCTCCATTATGTGGTCATCTCCAAGACCTGCATATCAATTATTTGGTCACGTGTTCTGGAAGATGGTCAGAAAGGGAGAATTAGGAGAAAAGAATGAAGAAATTGAAATTGTTGAGTAGAACTTTTGGGACTTGACATTGAGCATAGAAGGAAAATCATCTTTGCCATTACCTGCTGTTTTATTTTTTTGTTTTGTTTTGTTTGGGTTTTTGTTTATTGTTTGGGGTTTGTTTGTTTGTCCCCCTCCACCCTTTTTCTTTTCTTTTCTAAGCAGCTTGCATATTTGAACAGCATTATATCAGGAGAAGCACGATGAGCAACCATGGCCTCTTTCACCCTTCACTATTGGATTAACTGTTGGATGAATTTTGTTAATACTAGGCACTACAATAGCCATCAAGCAAAAGTGTCGCAGACATCTTTTCATGAAAATTCTTTCTTAGGATTTTTTCCTGCTGAGAAGCTAAGCGGTTTCAGCGCAAATTATAAACAATGGTTATCTGCTGCTGTGGAATGCAACAGGTGCATCTGTGATTGGCCCATCTTGGATGTTTACAATTAATGGCCAATCACAGCCCAGTTAGCTTGGACTCTGTCTGAGACACAGACCCTTGTTATTCATTCCATTCTATTCTTAGCTTAGCTAGCCTTCTGAGATTAAACTTTTCCTTCTATTCTTTAGTAGTTATAATGTAATATATATATCATAAAATAATAAATCAAGCCGTCTGAACATGGAGTCAACATTCTTGTCTCTTCCCTCATCCAAGAACCCCTGTGACCACTGTCACACATAACATTTTTACTGGAGAGATGAAGATTATATTTTTGTGTATTTTTATCCTATTGAGAATACAGCCTGACTTTCAATTCAGCACACTGCTGAAAAGCTTTTTGTCTTACAAGGTAAATTGCAAGAAAATGACATTTCATACTTTTTTACTTGAAGATAATGGTTTGTAATTGATTTGTAAATCTTGTTGTACTCCTATAATAAATGTAAAATTTATGCAGAATATCCATCAACTAAAAAAACATTTGCTTTGATTTGCTTTTTCTTCTTTTGGAAAAATAATCAAATCCATCTAAAATTGTGATGATAAGCTGGATTATAGTTAGGGAAAACATTTTTAAGTCCCATAGGACTACTAACAAAGTAATTTTTAATCTCGTTTTCTTAATTTGTGTTTGCTTATTCCCTGGAATGGAATCCAGAGCTGTGTTAAATCTAGGGATCCTTTCTGTGCTTCACAATCCTGGTGGTCAAGGAATCCTGCTATCTTGAGAGACGACAAAAGAAAACATAAAAAACCATATACTGCTAATATAGTAAGTAACTGAACTTTGTTGCTTATCAGCTGTTGAAAGCTAGTTCCTAGAAGGGAAACTATTATACAGAAAAGATGTTTATCCCACATTTCCCTTGACCTGGGAGAACATACTAGTTATCCAGCTGAAAATAAAAGCACTGGGGTTTTTTTTCTCCATGTGGTGGCATGGTTTCAAAAATTTATGTTCTGTAGGAATATACAGGATTGAGAAAAACGCCTGTGCCTAAAGAATTGTGGAGCTTACATCAGAAAGGGAATATTTGGGATCTTCAAGGAAGAACTTGAGTGTTTTTCACTAAATAGACATGAAATTGCACTAACAACCCTTTGAAGGGGGTTTTGCACTATGTGATATTTAGTCTGTGTAAGTAATACCATTAAGCCGATCATTGTAAATTTTCATCGAGGCTTTTGATTAAGTTAGTTCAATTTAGTTTTTAGTGAAGAAAAACAAAGTATTAAGTGCTTGACTTGTAAAGTGAGCTTACATAAGCTAAAGAAATTCAGCTGATCTGAACTGCTCAGGAATTTGGGGAAGATATCTGAAACTGAAGTTAAATTTCTTTAAAAACCCAAGAATTTCTATCCCAGCAAGAATAATACTTCCAGAAATAATGTTAGAATGAAATGGATTGTTACTTGAAGCAGTATTTTCAACAGACTTTCAACAAATAGAAAAGAACAGAAAGGAATCAAAAAATACTGATCAGCAGATGACATCTTTTTTGAGAATGTGGAATAGTAATTAAAGTTGCTAAAATTGAAGCTGGATTAGAACTTGTAAAGAATGTTACTTTATAACCTTGACTGTCACAGAGTTGGAAAGTGAATGAGATTCAGGTGAATAATATATAAGTTTATGCACTTTGAGATTGCTGGCAAGAATTTCTGCTATCAGGTGGTGACTCATCAATTGGAAGAAATAAAGAGGTTAAGTAATGGAGTATATTAATTGATCACAGGATGTCTGTGCATTGACTGTGTGATGTAGTGCTGGAAAAACTAATTCTGTCCTGGCATTTCCAGTACATGCAGGTGAATACCAATGCTCTGGTAATTTTTAATTTGAAATAATATGGATAGTGATGATAATAATAATTTTTTTAAAAAGTTAATTTTGGCACAAAGAAAAATACTAAGGTGATAGAAAATGTATAGAGCCTGCTTTATGGGAAAACAGAAATGGCAGAAATGGCTTTGTTTATTCAGTTCAGCAAAACAAATGCTGCGCAAAGTTTTTCTTGAGAGGTCATCACTGAGGAAATAAAATATTATTGCAGCCTTTTATAACTTAGGAAATGTATACCAAAAAAACCCCCCACCCAAAATTATTTGACCAAAAAGAAATTTAGTTGTTGAAAAGTTGTAGTTATACTACCAGGGAGATAAATGGAATAAGAAAAATAAGAAATATTTTTCATAAGAAAAATATTGGAGAAAAGAAACACCAACTAAGTTTTCCAAAGTTGGTGGTGGCAATTTTATTTTTAATTTTATGTTTTTTGTGAAAATAAGATCATCCTTGATAATTTGTTACCTCATGACTGTCTCTGTGTTCTTAGTCCTGATTTCCCTTCCCATGAGAGGCACTGCCTTGTCAGTGCTTAGTACGTATAAAAAGATAATATTTCCTAAATAGTGTAAAAACATCTTTTATATCCTTCAGAGGGAATATAAAAGAATTCAGGGTTTTTTCAATATTGCTGTCATTCAAACATTCTGAACAGCTCTGCACAGTAATTTCTATTTGGTGAAGTTTAATCTTTCATAACACTGCAGCATCATCGTCTGTTTTACCATTGTCTAAATTACATCTTTGTAAATATATTTTTATTGCAGCATTATATGAAGCAGTTTGAAATGCATTACTTTTCTAGAATTATCAGTTTAACTTTTCAATAGGAATGGGTAGAAAAGAATGAAATTTTCCTTCGGTCATTAGTCCTAATACCTACATGTACCAGGCTTGTTCTTAGGCTGAGATATAAAGAAATTACTACAGAATGGTTTGGATTGAAAAAGACCTAAGAGATCATCTGGTTCCAAACCCTCTGCCATGGGCAGGGGCTTCTCCCATGAGACCAAGTATCTCAAAGCCCTGTCCATCCTGGCCTTAAGCACTCCCAGGGATGGGGCATTCACAAAGTGTCTGGGCAACCTCTCCCAGTGTCTGAAAACACTCGCTGTGAATAATATCTTCCTAATATCTAATCTAAACCTGCCCTCTTTCAGTTTAAAACTGCTACTCTTGTTCAGCTGCGACTTGTTCTTGTAAAAAGTCCCTCTCTGGCTCTCTTGCAGGCTGCCCACTTTAGGCACTGTAAGATGCTAAAAAGTCTCTCTGGAGCCCTCTGTTCCTCAGGCTGAACAGCCCCAACTCTCTCAGCCTTTTTTTATAGCTGAGTCACTCCAGCATCTGATCATCTTGGGTCTGAACTCATTACAACAGAACATCTTTCCTGTGCTGTGCCCCCAGAGCTGATGCAGCCCTGCAGGTGGGATCTCAGCAGAGCAGAGCAGAGCAGAGGGGCAGAATCCCCTCCCTGCCCTGCTGCCCACCCTGCTCTGGATGCAGCCCAGGACACGTGTGGCTCTCTGGGCTGGGAGTGCCATGGCTGGGTTTTTTCCAGCTTCTTTCCTGGTTACTATCCTCTTAAACTGAAAATTGCTTTGAGTTTATCTTTTAAGTAGTGTTTGTCTTTTATGTATGCCTAATGTATTTAATCTTATTCCTTACAAATATTGAATAGAGAGTAAGTAGAGAGAATTATTAATTTGGCTGACTGCTGAAGAAAAAATGTAACCTGTTCTTGATTTTAGAAGACACTGCAACTTAAATAATCACTTTATCCTTGAGAATAGATCAAAATATTAATTTCATATTACCTGTTTGAGTGGATATATACTGATATATACTGTGAACAAAGTATTTTTGTAGAAATAATGATTTCCACATATTTTTATCTTGTATTAAATAATTTTTTAAATTTCCTTTTAATGACATTCTGAACTCTATTCTCTGAACATGCTGGAACTTAGCAAATAAAAATATTGGTACATAATAAATCAATAGATAATCAATTAATCTCTAAATTACTCTGGAATTAGCTTGCTACTGTATGTATTCTAGTTTCAGTTACATAATTATGAAAAACTTACTTGTCTTACACTCAGTAGACAATATCCTCATTCAGATACCAATTTTAGTTGAGGACATGAAGAATTTTGAGATAATTTCTAGCTTTACTTTTTTGAAAATTATTTCTGTTTCAGTTTCTGAGTTGAGAATTTTGGTCTAACAAATTCTATGTTGCACTTGCTATTTGCAGTTTGATGGCACAACAAAACCAAAATGGAGATCTTTGAAGCTTTCTAACAAGAGACTGTGTTCAAATACTCTTTTGTTGTAGTTGAAAGAACCTCCTACAGTCATTTTGCATATTATTTTCATTATTACTGAGAAATGATGCCTATGAATTCTCCTGACAGATCTCACAGAGATCCAAAATTCTTATAATAGAGTTATCAAAAAACCGTAATATAATATGATGCTACAGTAAATATTGTTTTCACTTTGGTTTTTTATCTCTTACCAGATTCTACATAATTGTTTCCTCACTGCTTTTGCCATGGAAGTCCTTCTCCAATCCTTGAATGTAGGCTCTGGTTTTATCCCCGCAAACAGGCCTCTTAAAGTAACCATTTCAATTACCAAAACTAAGTACTGATAAGCTGAAAGGAAGCTCTCTGCTTTACCTATGATTCTTGCAGGGTCGGTGAAGAGTGACATTCCTTAAAATGTTCTCTGTTCCAGCACTGAGAATACTTCAACAGCTCTCAGTAAGAGCAACCAACCATGTAGCCATGACTCTGAACTCCACGTCAAAGTAGTACTGCCACAAACTAACACTGCAGTTGATTTTATTTCCTTTGGCATGGTTTAGTCACACTCTCACTTCAGGCTTAAGCCATAGGACAAATGCTTAAGAAAAAAGCTATGTCCCCACAGTCTCTAGGCTTAAATATTTTAAAAATCTTGTAGTTTATATTATGGACATTATAAACTGCAGACAACTTAGGAGCTGCTTAAACATCGTCTTCTGAGTCTCTTTTTCAATTTTAATGCAAGGCTTGAATGAGATACACACACATTGTCTTCAGTGCTACTTAAAAATCTCTCTTGTTTATGATATTGGAAGATATGACATGGTTCTCTAAAGCAGCACTTAGAAGCCAGGTTTTGTACCTGAGGGCATCTCATATGACTCTTAAGAGTTAATTTACTGGCAGCTGAATATTCCATTGAAGTGTATCTGAGATGCCTAAAAAGTAACTGTTCTTATTTGTCTAAATATTTCAGTTTTTAAGGGTGACTGGGACAACAAAAGCAGAGAATGCCTTTTTTGGGCATCAGTTTCCGGTAGTGAACACCTCTGCAAAGTGAGATATGTGCTTCTGCTGAATTCAGGGCATTTTCTGTGTAAACTATGCCTTTGTTTTTGAACTTCCAAATAGGACTTGGTGATTTCCATAGATGGAGCTTGGAGCTGTCCATATGGGGACTGCTTGGGAAGTACTTGGACCATGGGGGGAACTAGATAAGTGTCCTTCTTGAGGGACCTGGGCTCTTCTTCCTCTCCTCTGTGAAGCAGTGAATTTAGGTGGTCTTCTCCATTCTGCAGTGTGTTGTGGTGCTGGCCAAGGGAAGCAGCTCCTTGTTCTTGGGTTTCTCTGCCCTGTTGCAAGATGCAAACATGGTTGTGAAGACTGGGTGGAGCTGCCCATCAGCTCAATAGAACCTTGCTCAATAGAATCTTGCTTATGTTATTCCCTGCTTTACCAGTCCTGCCTGGGATGCATTGTGTGGTGGACAATGAGGAAAACAGAATTTCCTCTTTTCAGGCAGGCTGTAAACACCAACATTTAGTCAATGGACTCAATTTTTGGAGATGGCTCAACAGCCCCCTCAGATCCATCAGTTTTCAGCCACCAGGATCACCAGGTGCTGTGGGGCAAGAGCCCAGGACTTACATGGGTGTCTTTCAGCCTGATGTCTCTGCAGAAATTTTCTAGAACTGCTCAGAGATCCTTGTGGCCCTGCTACCCTGGCTAAAACAGTTGGTGTATGGGGCCACTGGTGGATGTGGCTTTGGCCATGTAAATGGCAAAAGAGTATATAGGTGGGGCTGGGTGAGGAGACCTTGGTTTGGAAATTCCAGCCCTTTCTACAAAACCAGGCAGTCATTTTTGTGTGTCAGCTCGTCAACATTGCTGGAGGCAAGTGCCCCACAAAGAGGAGGGCCAGTGGCCCCCAGAACACCTCCAGGAGGTCATACCTTTGGCAACACTAAGGCAGTGAAACCAGTGACAGGTCAGTCCTGTGAAACGTGCTGGCCCCTAAGAGGACCTGAAGGCGCTTGTAAAATAATACAAAACAATGGAAACTGCAGGAAAAGCCTTGGTGTCCCATTAAAATAGTGTAGCTTGTATTGCTATCCCTTCCTGTGAAGTCTTTTCCTCCTTTTCTGGGTGCTGTGCCCACCTTTCCCCTCATGTGTCTGCAGCAGCCTGAGATGGATGGGTCCTGTCTGGTGGGATGGGATACAGACATGTACTCCTTTGCCAGGACAGGGAGGCCTTCAGGTCCAACCTATGCCTCATTGCTCATGAGCCCAGACCTGGCCTCCTCCATGCCTCACTCCGTGCTGGCATCTTGAAGCTCTTCTCCAGCCTTTTCTGTTCACTGCAATCTTGATATGGTTGCACTCAGTAATTCCTTCTGCACAAAAGCACAACTTTGGGCTGCTCTTTGGACAGAGCTGTCCCTGTAATCTGATGAGGTGAGCAGGACTACAGTAGAAGCACCATGGCTGCCTGGTCACAAGGGAAAGTGTTATGGCAGCTCAGCCAGGTGGAGCCCATCTCCAGGCTGGCCAGACCACATCCTGGAAGAAGGTGCCTCAGCAGTCTGTCTGTGAGGTCTTGAGCAGAATGCTGAGCCTGTATTTTGCTGCTGGCAGTGGCTGTGGCCTGATCCTCTGTTATGGGGCTCAAAGGTGGGGGTGCAGGATCTCCCTTTCTACCCTAGGCATGTGGAAGGCAGGCAGGATGGGGCTCAGATCAGAGCCACAATCCCATTTGCTTTCATCTCCTGGGCACACGACAGGAGTGACTTAAACGAAGCTGTTCCTCACGGATGCTCTGGATTTAGCAAAGATGCTCTTCACTGTAAACCTCTTCCCAGCATAATCTGGGTGTCTTGCAAGCAGTCTGGGAAAATTTGTGTGGAACTCTACTGTGGAAGCTCTTTGTGGTGTGTGAAAAGAGAGCTTTTCTAGCCAGGAACCTGGCAAGAGCTTCTGAACATATGGGAGCTCACAGCATCTGCAATCAGTCTGTACTGTGTTCTCATCTCTCCAGTCTTTGCAAGTGTTTGTGTGGCCTGTTATGGGGAGAGACCTGCTGTTTCCGTCTTGTTTTTCAAAACCAATACTTGCACCCAGAAATGCTTGGGAACTTGTTCTGACCTGACGATGGATAAACCACACAGCTCACAGAAGCCTAGGTACTTGATCTGTACCATCCTGGGGTCTGTCCCTTATGTCAGCCCCTCAAAAGCCACATTTCTTTCCTGTCTGCCTTCTCATCAGAAGTGGGAACACAGGGACACTCTCCTCCTCACTGGAGCTACTGACTGTTGCATCATTTTTGAAAGGTGGTGTCAAAAATCCACCTTTAGATCAGTGGGGGAGGAAGACTTGTTCTTTTCAAATGTGGCCAGGTATGTCCATGAGGACCTATTAATAACAACTCTTTCCTGATTTTCTTATACGCAGAGAAAATTCCAGCAATCGCGGAGATCATACAGGACTTCTAATGCAGATTGGTATCACAGGTAATTTCCCTCTTTTGTGTATATATGAAAAACATGCCCATTAATTTTATTTATTAATAAATAAATTATTTATAATTTATTTTATTTATTTATTTATAAATTATTTATAATTATTAATAAATTATTAATTTATTAATGAAACTTATTAAGCTGAAACTACGAACTTTGCTTAGTGTCAAAATTTTTAACAAGGCACAGAAAAAATATCTGCTCTTAATGGTGGGGGGAAAATCTGCAGATAAAAACATTCCAGGGAAGATAGTGAAAATGTTCTTCTGTAAGACAACAGTGGTCTGCAGTTAAGGTTTATTTCCATCTGCTTTCACTCCCCTGACTGCGGCTTGCTTTGCCAAACCCAGACTTTAAAATAGACTAAGGAATCTGAAGTTAGGCAGTCTCATTTTAGTCCAATAGAGTTGGCTGCATGCATCATACATTTCATTCTGTGATAAATAAGCTTTCCTGTCATGTCTCAGGACACAGATATTGTTGAATGAGCCCAAAATACATAGTAGTTAGTCACAACATTTTATACACAAGACTTTCCAAATATGAGAAAAATATCAGGATTTATAGTGAGCTGGTAGGTGATGAGTATTTGACACATATCAGAAGAATCTCAAAATATATGGGACAGAAAAGCTATAGCAGACTGAACTTCAAGAAACTTTTTCCTGTCTTTCCTCATATGTTTGAAACTTGGCCTAATTATCATGACTGACATAAAATAATTAGATTAAAAAACTGAAAGGATGAAAAAATAGAAAAGAAGGAAAAGGCAAAGGAAGATGAGAAGAAGGAAGTGAAGGAAAAATGAAAAATAAAATTATTCATAAAATCTCTTTATGTGGTAGTATGTTCTGACATCCTGGCATATAAAATACTTTTGATATGTTTTGTAGATGAAAAAAAGAAGAATTGTTGAACTTTGAAATATGGGAATTGCTCCAAAGAAATTAACTTTGGTACAAGACAAATGTCCAGACACTAGCATCCCTAACTAATTATTGTATTTCTCAAGTTTTAATAACAGGGACATGCTCCTTATTAAAACAAAAATAGTGTTGACTTTCAAATCCATATTTTCTACTGGGAAAAATAATTTGAACTCAGAGCCTTTATGACAAATTTGTATATTTAAAAGAGATTGTTCTTTTTAGAACAATCACCCAAACATCTTACTGATGTCTACCATGAAAAAACAAATCCATTAATAAAATATGTGTTAACACATCCAGTAACAGTAGACAAGGAGAAAATTGAGGTACTTAACAGACTTTTTGCCTCAGCTTTCTCTGAAACCCTCTCTTTTCACATCTCTAAAGTGGATGGAACTCAAGGCAGCACCTGCAGGAGCAAAGTCATACCTGCTGTAAGAGAAGGGCAAGTTTGAGACAACCTGAGGAAATTGAACATACTTGAGTCTATGGGACCTAATGAGGTACACCCTAGAATCTTGAGGGAGTTGGCCAATGGAGTTGTCAAACCTCTGTCTGTGGTACTTGAGAATTCATGGCAGCCTGGTGATGTCCTGGGTGTGTGGACAAAAGGAAAACATGGAATCAATTTTTAAAAAGGATGAAAGGAACTACCAATCTGTCAGCATCACTTCTGTGTCTGGGAAGATGATAACACATCCTTCTGGAAGCTGTGCTAAGGCACATGGACAGCAGGGATGGTTGTGGACAACAGTGGTTTGAGACTCTGCTTCATGAAGAGCAAGTCCTGCCTGATCAACCCACTGGCTTTCTATGATAGAGTAGATAAGAGAAGCTGTCATTTATCTGGGCTTCTGTAGAGCCTTTGGCAGGGTACCCCACATCATCCTTGTCTCCAAGCTGGATTTGGTGGGTGGACAGTGGTTAAGGGGTTGGCTGGATGGCTGCATCCAGAGAGTAAGGGTGAAGAGTTCACTGTACAGAGATCAGTGGTGACTGGTGTCCCCCAGGGGTCCATACTGGGACCAGGACAGAGAGAGCAAGTGCACCCTCAGCTAATTTGCAGATGACACCAAGCTGAGTGGTGTGACTGGCACACCTGAGTGATGGAAAGTCATCCAGAGGGGCTGGGATGAGATTGAGAAGTGGCCCCACAAGAGCATATGAGTCTGTTATGTTAGACAGATAAAATGGCCCCAGAAATATCTGAGTTCATAAATACCTGCTACAAACAATAGGTGGGAAACTGAATCTGTTCACAGAATCACAAAGCTGCAGAATGAATGGCTGGGGTTGGAAGGGATCTCTGGATGTCGTCTAGTCTAATGCCCTGTTAAAGCAGGTGAACCTAAAACATGTTGTGTAGTGTTGCATCCAGTCAGATTTTGAATATTTCTGGGGAGGGAGACTCCATGGTCTCCCTAAGCAATATGTTCCACTACTCTGTCACCCTTCCAGTAAAGAATCAGAGAATCACAGGATGGGCTGGGTTGGAGGTGACCTTAGAGATCTAATTCCAAGCCGCCTGCTCTGGGCAGGGATACCTTTCACCAGCCCAGGTTGCTCAGAGCACCATCCAACCAGACCTTAAACACTTCCAGGGATGCGGCAGACACATATCCTCTGAGCAATCTGTTTCAGTTCCTCATCATCCTCACAGTAAACAATTTTTTTCATAATATCTAATCCAAACCTACTCTCTTTCAATTTGAAACCACTGATGTGTCAAAGAGTCACATTCCCCACCTTTGTAATGTCTGTAGAGTGTATTATTGTAGGGTGTAGAGTGTATTATTGTTTTTAGTACTCCGGGAGAACAGCTGGAGAAATTTGTGGACTGGAGTTCTCCCTCCTAGGCACATGCTTGCCCTAAAGTTTTCTCTTTCTAAGTGTGGGTGGCACATCTGACACTGCTCTGGATGCTTCTGAATGATCCTGAGACATAGGCACCTCCTGAAGCAACCCATCTGTGCTGAGGCCTTGCATCACTGACCAAAAGAACTAAAGATGCTATTTCTGCATCAAATAGATTTTATTGTCTGAGTCATGTCCATAACCATGTTCACACATCTTCTAAGCTGGGAAATTAGATGTATGCTTTGGCATATTTTTAACATTACAATTTTGAAATACAAATGTCAGGAAAATTGAATTGAATTCAGCTATTCATATTCTTCACAGAAGCTGGATTGTCAATGACTGACAGCAGTACAGCCTTGATGTAAGCTGATGGTCCTGCACAGTTAGGATCCTGCACTGCACAGGATACATGCATTTCTCACCTTGCCTTGCAAAAAGCACAGGCTTGGGGTAGCCACAGAATCATAGAATGGCTTGGGCTGGAAGGGCTTACAATGATCATCTGGTTCCATCCCCCCACCATGGACACGGATACTTCCCACTAGACCAGGCAGATCAGAGACTCTTCCAGCCCTGTCCTGAACACTTCCAGGGATGAGACATGCACAACTTCTCTGGGTGACTGGTTCCAGTGTCTCATCACCCTCACAGAAGATAATTTTTTCCAAATAGCCTAAATTCCTAAGCCATTCTCTTTTCGCCTTAAAGCCATTACCTCTTGTCCTATCACTACTTGCCCATGCAAAAAGTCCCTCTCCTGCTTTCTTGTAGGCCCCTCTAAGTTCTAGGAGTCTGCTGTCCAGTGTAGGTATGTGCATTTGGGTTTTTTTTAAATTTTCCATGTTTCACCTAATTGCATTTTTTAGGCACTTCCGATACCTGCTTAGATTCTGTGTGTTTTCTGCAGTATCTATTTTAAAACATTTGTTCCATTTGCACATATATCTCTCATTTTGGCAAGGTGTTAATATTCTTTTTTTCTGGTTTTTACCTACCATTTTCTTATTTGCATTCAATTTTTAGTTTTTCTTTTGATTTGTCAGTGCTTTTTCATTTCATTTATTTACAAAGTATCTTTTCTTTCCATCAGACTTCTCTCGTCCTCGCTTAATTTCTGAGCCGAGCAGAAACGTGTAGACTGTATCTTTTGCTGATTACAGGAATACGGACGAGATGACTACTGGCTGTGGTTTCAGCGGGCCACCAACACATGGGGAAATGTAAACCCTCAGCTGAGATCCATTTGATAGACACTGCATTGAGATTGGAATAAGAGCAAGAAGCTCGAATATCCAGCAGAGGGAGTGATTTCCTCAGCTAATGTCGCTCTGCTCGGCCTGCCTTGACTCCAGCCTCAAGGACAGAGCATCAGCGTGTCGGCAGGGGCATGAGAGTAGAACTTGTAGGATGTGCTGCAAAAACACAGTATACAAACTACCTAAACGGAAAAAAAAAAAAAAGAACTATCTTGAAATGGCTGTAATTTTTATCTAACTGGTAAAAGGGTTTGAAGAATTTAGAAGAGGAGACTCAAAAATAATGATTAGCTGGCATGGTGGTCTTACCCCAGTGGACAACTAAGTACTGCTCAGCTGCTTGCTTACTCACTCCTTGATCCCCATTCCCCTGGTGGGGAGGAAAATCAGAATAAAAGAAAAGTAAATTCATGTTAGGACATAAGAACAGCTTAATAATTGAAACAAAATAAAATATTATTATGTTACAACTACTACTACAAGTACTGCTGCTGCTACTACTATTCCTACTACTACTACTTCTACTAATCATCATGATGACAAGGAGAGAGAGAGAGAGAGAGAGAGAGAGAGAAAGAGGAATAAAAGCCAAGAGAAGCAAGTGACCCACAATACAATTGCTTACGAGCTGCTGACCAATGCCCAGCCCAGCCCCCAGCAGCAGCCAGCCCCTCCTGGCCAGCTGCCTGCAGTTTGCATCCTGGACACGCTGCTCTGCGGTGTGGAACATCCCTCTGGCCGCTCGGGTCACTGTCCCGGCCGTGCTCCCTCCCAGTGCCCTGTGCACGTGGTCACTGGCAGGGATGGGACACTGAAGGGCCTTGGCCGAGGGTGAGCACTGCTCAGCAGCAGCTGAAGCATCAGTGTGCTGCCAGCGTTCGTCCCATGCTGGCTCCAAACACAGCACTGGAACAGTGACTAAGAAGAAAATCATTCTATGCCAGCCAAACCCCAACTAACTAGAAGTGTGAAGTATTGCGCAAGAAACATTTTTAATTAGTGGTGGTGATACTTGTCTTCATGACTGCCACAAATCAAATATTGATGAAGTGATATTAAGTCTGTGAAAGGGAAATTTATTTAATTACTGGAAAATGTAATTTATCATACCAGTTCAGTAAAGTGTAAACTGAAATGCTGCCTCTTTTTGGTGGAATACTTATTGGTTAACAAAAATTTTACCACTAACTATGATAATTATGTAAATAAATTATAAAAAATCCCCAACATATAAAAACTGATGTTTGTAAAGAGAAATTAATTTACTGGTAGCGCCTGGAATTTTTTCAGTTTGTACTGACCAAGTAGCAAGGCAAAAATCTCTGAGTGTTTTGCATAATGCTTGTTATTAATAGCTCCAAAGATTTTCCTGAGGTAACTTCCTGGGAATGAATGGGAAAGTCAAATTGACTTATCCGTGAGTTGTCAACATTTTGAAAGCAGTCATTGATCTCTAGGTGTAATTAGCATTAAGAGAGTTGTTGACTATACTGAAGTATTTAGCTATTGCTTTCTCTCAGTTTTGACTGGAAGCAGACAAGGGTGAATGGAGATGAGACACATAAAGTGAACTAACCTGAAAAGCAACCCGGCAATTAAATTGACCCAAAGCAGCTTTTGATTATGTTTGATATCCTTCCTCCCTTCCATAATTTACTGAAATTAATTTTCAATTCTGTAAAAAATAAGGCTGCTGGGCAACAATCCTTTAGTACCTCTAGATTGGAAAAAACCCCCTTGTATTGGAAACTTGGTTATAATGAGCTAAAAAAATTATTCAAACTGTTTTGCAGAGGTAAGTTTCAAGATTCAAAAATAGTCAATGTTAGAAAAAATACAAATTTGTTAATGATTCAAATAACGTTTTAATGTATGGATTGCCAATGTTCTAGGATACCATTTTAGATCAAAACACAAGATAAAAATAAATTATAGAACAGTGTGTCCATTTTCAAAAAGCATAAGGCAGCAATGTTTGTTAACAATAGGGAATGCTAAGTCACAACTTAAAACACACCTAGCTGATTTCTGGGTAAGCAATCCAATGTATAGTATGTATAGATTGATTGAAACTTGGGCAAAGTAAGGAGCCTTGGTCTTTTTGATCTTTAGGTTCTGCCAAATGCCAAAGTAATACTTACCTACAGTGTTGTCAGTGGGATGGGTAGTAAAAAGATATTTTATTTGGTTGGAGAATGGATTACATTGTTTTTATAGCATTTTCTCAATTTACGAAACCCTTGTTATAAAGTGTAAACAACTGTTACTCATTTAATATTTGGAAATACTTCTAGAATTCAACACAAAGCAGATGGAACCCCCAGCAAATTTATCTGGAAATTATAAACATTGCCTACTTACTCACTATGTTTTTGTTCATCACCTGCCACCACAGAACACAGCATGGCTTTGATCTTTAGGAGCTACATTAAGGATATCTGGTATTAAAATTCAAAGAAATAATTCAGAAGCATCTTGCTCACCATAATTATTTGCAAAATATTGTGGTAATTTCACAGCAGCCAGAGCTGAGGCAGGGAGGCAGATTGTGCTTCATTCCACATCAAGACAGAATGTTTCTCAAAAATCTCATCTGGAACTGTGAACCATCAGTGAGTAATACAGGTATTGTCATCTAATAAAATAGAAACATGATATCAAGTGATGAACACCTGTGACTTATTTTCACAGTCTGTTGCAGTCTGAAAATAATAAGGCTTGGAATTAGTGGTTTGATAACATTAGCCAAATTTGAGTTCTCCTCAGAAAGCAAGGTGATACTAGATAATGTTTTCCTTAATTTCTTTTTTTGACTAGAATACCTATAATCTAGATCTAAACAGAAAATCAAAACTTAAAAAAATAAGGGAAATTGAAGTTTTTTAGCAGTGAAAAACAATAAAACTGAACTACTAAGAGATGACAAATACTGTATGCACTGGAACTCTCAAAAGTATGTGATGATTACCGTGAAGATTTCTGCATTATACCATTGGGTCTGGACAATATGTAACACTCACAACAGCAAACTGAAATACTGGCAGAATGATAACTGGTGGTTGATCCACTAGCTATTTTTGACTCTACCCTCTGTAATTATTTTTATATACAATTAAGGAAAGCAATTTTGTGATTTGTTTTTCCTAGTATAAATATGGGGTTTAAAAGATCTAGTATGATATTAATATGTGAAGGAATGTTTCTGACAGAGTGAGTGTTTGGAAGTGTTTTGGCAGCAGGTGTCATTCTTAGGATATTTTTTATATTTGAGAAAGTTCCTTTTTTTTTAGGGGAGAGGGGGAACAGGTTTCTGAGGGAGGTTTTCATAGCTTATCTTAGGCTAAATGATATGATCAGAAAAAAACTAAGCAGTGTTTCAGAAGGCTGCTCTTCTCTAAAAATAGATATAAACAGACTGAGGAAAGCATCCCAATATCATGATGTAAATGGCTTAGGTGCATATGGGGACAAGATCAAGACAGAGACTTTATTCAGACATGTATCTATACTTACTTCATCTTCATCCACAGGAATATTTTGACAAACTGTATGAATTTGCACTGATTTTTGATCCTCAAAAATCGTCTTCTGCAGTGTCACCAGAAGGTTAATTAAGTTTTTAATAATTGTGTAATGAAATATCTTTTTAAAATGTGACATATATCATGACATTTTAATCATATATGTTAACACCCATCATTGGCTCACCATCAAACTGTCTCCAAAATATCCTCCAAAATACAGAGTGCACTGGCATTATGGCATTGTTTATATTCTAGGAATACTTTTTCCAAGGAAAATAGTGTATGTTGGAACAGACTGATCATTTATTAAATACTTGTGGCAGGCTTCAAGGGATAGCAGAATCTAATGAAAAAAAACAGGAAAATCTAGTGTTCATAATTAGGTCTTCCCAAGTGCAACAAGTACTAGTAAAAATTGGTGTTTTCAGTAATGTTATTTCCCCATTAGAACTTCCTGAAGGGCTTTCCTTGCTCTGTCAAGCATTGTTCTAAATAGTTACCTAAGGTGTATTTAGTGGGTTTTGTTAGATTTTCTGTAGTCATCATCTATATTTGGTATATTTAGCTGTCAGCTCAATACCAATAGTATTTACCTCAAGAAGAACTTGTAGTAGCTTTAAAAGAAGATGGGTGCTTTTGCTTCATTTGTATCATGCACCCACAGAATCAGTATAAAGTTTGGAAAAGACATCCAAGATCGTTCAGTCCAACTTCCAACTGACACCACCATCAAACAAATGATAGCACCAAGTGCTGTGTGGGGACTCCACTGCTTTCCTGGACAGACCAGTTCAATACTTGACAAGCCTTTCAGTGAAGAAATTATTCCTGAAAAGATACCGACTTCTATGTAAATTTAGAGTATCATGTAGTAGCAATAGGTTTGCAAAGTACAGTAACTGTGTAGTTTCTAAAAAGTCTAAGCGAGCAATGTTTAGGAAGTTAAGTCCAATAATGAGAAACACTCGAAGAAATACTCGATGTGTGAATTAAGGTAAACAAATATTAGGACACATAGATAACAGTTAACCAAAACTCTTGCGTGTCTGTGAAAAGAAGTGGTATGGGTTAGCAGTCCTTTACAAAAAGTCACTTGTGTCCTCTTGTAGATCAGGCACTATCTTTCAGGAATACATACTGCTCTGGTCATTCTGAGGTTCTTTCCATAGGCTCTTAAAGGTTATGACCTGCTCTAAACTGTAGAGGAATACCAAATCTGGCCTGAAAATCAAGAACTGTCCACTGAAAGCAACATTAAGTTAAGAACCAGTATTTGCCAGGGTAAATTAATTTTCTGCTGAGATATGTGACTGCATCTCGGCTGTCAAATGTTTCTGAGCTAGTTTCTTTAAAGTCATTGTGATGATTGCTAGCACTTATGCTGAATGAGGATGAAGGAAAAAAACTAAAGGTGGATGCCCCTTTTCTTCCACAAAAGTAAGCCAAGTGGCTACCAGGAAGGGTGATGGCTTTTATGACTCATCTTAAAGCACTTCATAGCCCAAAACAAGTAACACCACCACCATCATTGTTTTTTAAGGGCTAGATACTGGTCATCCTTTTCCTCATTTTGAAGATATACAGGAGAACACTGAGCCATAAATTGTTAAATAGAGCTCTTCTTAAAATTCTAAAATTGATATGGAGATCGCAGAACTCTTCTAGGCTATTTTTATTTCAAGAGGATTTCTGACTTTCAGTGAGATATTCCAATTCTTTTTGTTAATCTGAAACCAAATAAAAGGCCCCTACTTCTTCATAGATATAAAGGTATATTTGCCTGTGTCTTTGGTGGAATGAGTTTGCCTTTTGGCTGCTCCTCCCTCACCTGTAGAAGTCAACTACCTGAATGAAGAACAGCACAGACAAGAAGAGGATGAAGGCATTGAGAAAGAGTAGAAGTAATAATACTGCAGCTTGGAATGAAGAAGCACAGAGGAGATGCTTGTCTTACAGTGCACCCAAGAAGGCTTCTTGAAGTTGCCAGCTGTCTTATGGATTTGAGTGTGTAGCTAAATGCTGATATTAATGCTAATTAATGCTAATTTAACATCAATATTCTTAAAAGCTTACGGTTGCCTTTCCCCACTTCTTTGGAGACTTCAGATCCCAGGTCACAGCGTATTAAAGACTAGAAAACTAAATCAATTTGATAATTTCTTTAATATTGTTTTGACTTTTGGTTGGATACCATCTTCATGTTAGGAATGAGTGCACTGCTTATTGCTCTTTTGGAACCTGTCTTGGATTCATTACACTGAGACCTAAACCTTCTTGCATTCCAGTAGAGTAGTATCAGTAATCAAAACAGAAGGACGGTAAAATTGAAAAAGCACATATGGTAACAAATCCCCTGAAAAGAAAACAGGCTATAGCATGAATCTACCATCTGCTCTAAGATTTTCAGTCTCCCTTTTTGCTTACTGGATGGCAAACAGATTACCCACCTTATTAACCTATGACAAAAAGAATTTTTCTGCTGTCTTGTTATAAAATTAACGGGGCTGAAATCTGCCTCATACCTAGGCTTGGTCACGCGAGCTTCCTCAGTGGATAGAAGAGGTTTAACATGTTAATTCTAGACAACAGTCTCCCTTCCCACAATGAAAGGTGTTACTCCAAAGTCATTGTAACAGCTAGTGCTTCCTTAAAGCATGGTGAAAGGGAAGGTTGGCAAAAGTATCTAGCAATAAGGCAAATCAGCTGTAAACACACATTTACAATTTAGGAAATGCAAGAATGAGAGCACACTGGTGTCTTGTTTAGGTTATACTTCACCTTGCTGTGGCTATTTTTTGAAACCGGGATCACGGTGCAGTGCAGTCCTTTTGTCCTGGGTGTTGCTCAGCAACATAATGTGATTGCTTCTACATATAGAATATTTATATAATATTCATATAGTGTAATATCTATATAATATTTACCTCTGTGCAAAAAGAGACCATTCAGTGCTTTGTACTTTCCAAACCCTCAGTTAAAATTCCTTATTTTTGAGGTAGGCTCATGCAGCAGAGCAAGACCAGAAGGAAGCTATTTTCCTCCCCTTCAGATGCGGTTGCTACTTACTTGCCTTTCACAGAATCCTGTTCCTTGTGCATGGGTTTGCTGCCAGAACTATTGAAAACATGTGGAATAATCTCAGTGCTGTAGAAGAAATCTGATCAGTATATCCAAAGCTTAGCTCTTCTATTTCTACCCTCTGTTAACTGTCACAGTTCACCAGGGGACAGGAGTCCCCAGCCCTGGGCAAACACACCAGTGTAACATCCACGTTTCCACTACTTCTGGAGCTGGTAATTGTATTCTTAGTGAGACATAACACCCTGAAGGTCTGATGATTTGTCATCCAACCCCCGAGATTGTCCTTTCAGATTAATTTTTCTCATCTGAATATAACATAATTAACAGTATTGGTATTTCAAGCGTCTACATTTGACTCCACATTTAAGACCTCAGACATAAATGAGACATTTGAAGTCTTTTCTCACAACTTTTGTTCCCCATCACTGATCTGCATTCTCATTTGGATCACACAGACATTTCAAGCCCAGAATCACAGCTGCATATAGAGGAAATAGAATCTGAAAGGCCTGATCTGCAAGACTGCTAAGCATACAAAATTTAAGGAAGTCCTGATAGAAATCTTTGAAATTCAGAAAACATTGAGAAATTTTTCATCTTCAGTAAAAAAAAAACCAAAAGAAAACAAGAAAAAAAAAGGATCAGGAAAAAAACTCCAACAAACAACAGGAAAGAGGAAGTGAGAAAGTTTAGTTACTAGGTAGAATTTTAAGATATACTAAAAAGGCACAGATAGACCATTGATCTGTTTGGTTGAACTGAATTTTCATAACATTTGACATTTATCTCTCTTACAGTATTTTCTCAGTGAAAGCATCATAAGTAAGATTATTTTATTTCATTTTCTGTCTCATTGAAGGCCTCTGCTCGAAAGCTCATTAGTTCTACTTTTTCCTGGTTTGAGAATTCTTAGGCTCATATGAAAATAGGAGATGGCCTAGAAGGTGGATGGGAATAAAAAAACATCATTCTGAGTATATCCTTTTCATCTTTAAGATACTTTTTCCTTCTAAATGCAGCTTTAGCAGTAATACCTCAAATACTTTAAACTTTTAGATAAGCAGCAAGGGCATGGATCATAAAGACATACTTAAGTCAGTTAAAAGTTGAACTTTTTAAATATCAGCCCTTTTCTTTTGCTTAGAATACATTTGGGAATTCAGAATCTTTCAGACCAGGCTTTTTTCCCCTTCTTTCTTTCATAAATTCTGAGGAAACGCTGGAGAACTGTTACTGAATGAGAGACTGCCTGGTTCTCTGGCACTCTGCACAAATGTGAATAGGAGTGTTGGGGAAAAAACCCTCACAATAATTTTTACCTTGTAGCTACTAGTATTCTTGCACAGAAATTTTGCGGAATTGCTCATACAAGGATGCAATTATACCTATCAATTTCTTGTAGCTAAAACCAAAAACCATCTTTCTTTCATTGATACCTACCTAACACACACCTTGGTCTTAGTGTTTGTTATTACAGGAAGAAAGTGTAGCCATTACTCTTCATACACAGAGACATTGGCATCATTGTCTAGATTATGTGACAATTATAATAACTGAATAAACCACCTCAAACAGTTTAAAGGGACATAAGAACATCACTGTTATGATTTGTCTTTTTGAAACCCTCTAGTAAATTGAACTGTGCTGGGGAGCGCTCCTGAGAGCTGAAATTCAATTGTACATGCTGTGAAATTTTTGTTGTGGTTCTGTTGGGGTTTAACAGCAGTCAGCAATCAAAGCACCAGACAGCCACCTGCTCACTTCCCCACCAGCAGGATCTGGGGTAGAATCAGAAGAGTAAAAGCTGAAAAACTTGTGGGCTGAGGTAAAGGCAGCTTAATAGGAAAAGCAAAAGTCATGCACACAAACAAAGCAAAACAAAGGAATGAATTCACTGCTTCCCATGGGCAGGCAGGGCAGGCAGCATGCCCAGGAGTGCAGGACCCCATCATATGTAACATTGACTTGGGAAGACAAACACAATGTCTCCAAACATCTCCCCACTTCCTCCTTTTCCCTCCCCACTTTGTATACTGAGCCTGATGTCACATGTCACAGTTGGGGTCACCTGTCCTGGCTGTGTCTCCTCCCAGTGTCCCAGGCATCCTCAGCTGTGTGGCAACTTTCTAGAAAAAGCAGAAAGGGGCTTGGTGATGAAAAAGAACTGTTCAGTGATTTAAAAAATCCTATATTCTTAACAGCTCAGCACAAATCCAAAACACATGCCCATGCAATCCCTATGAAGAAAACTAACTCTACCCTAGCCAAAGCCAGCACAAGTCACTAGTTCACCTTTGTTCCACGTGAGATTCCACTGTTCCAAATAATTTCCAAGCTCAGTTTGTGATATATTATGGATCATTTCCACTAGTCGGTTTGCATGCCCCCAAGCAGCTTTATAGGCTAAAATTATTTAGGAGTGTGGAAATAAGCTGTTCTCTCCTAGCTGGTGTCAGCAACTGTAACTCAGGCACATTTAACTAAACTTGCAGTATCTTAAATGTCTCAAGAGAGACTACATTATTTTTTTCATTGGCATAAGGAAGGGCTAGTGACAATCTCACTTTGTAAGGCTCACTTATTACCCCTTTCAGAGTAGCCAGCCAGAATGACCTTGTCTCCTTGATGTCTGGCTGAGCATCTTAACACCAGCTGATACATAAGTCTTATCTCCTTCCCGCAAATATCAACTAGAAGTGATATTTAATTTTAAAAACTCTTTGCTTGCTAAGGCACAAGAAATATGTTACCAGCTCTTAGTCATAAAATTTACTAGTGTGAAAGTAGTGATCCTGCCTCTTAAATTGCATCCATGAATGCCTTTTCTCATTCAAACTAGGCAGAAAACACCAACCTAAAACTGAAAGTGTGTACTAAAAATAACAGACAATATAGTTTATTGCAGGAAAGTTCATTAGGTCTTGTAAGAGAGAAATCCCAAAGACATAAACCAGACAGTGTACAAACTAAGTTTCTGAGTATCACTTTAAAACAGGTTCCTGTCTGTTCTGTGTGTACCCATCCAATTCAGGCCAGCTACTGAAGATGATTAAACTTCAAGCTACTCTGATGTAAGGGACTCTGGGGAGATAAATTAGTTTTATTTAGAAACAATTGCTAATACAATGATGTAGCTGAATGAAAATAATTAACTTATATTCTCAAGGGCGATTTCCTACATGCTTAAATATAGAGGTATCAAAGAAATTCTTAAGTACATAGAAGGCAAGAGATTTACAAGTTAATCACACCTGCCAAAGATAAATAGATTCTGCAAAAGTCCAAGATAAGTAGTCAAACATTTCATGTCATCACCAACAATAGTAAAGGAATCCTTTTTTTAAGACACCAGTCTAATTTTGTAATTGCTAGTTCTTAAGCCATTCTTTATCCCTTTTCCTGATGCCTTCTTACATCCTGGAGCAGCCTCATCCTTCCTCCTGAATAGCACAGTATTCTATTTGTCATATACTACATTTGTGGTGTTGCAGCTTCTAGCTAAAAAATCAAAGAGCCAAATAATGAAGGTAGAGAATCAAGAGTGGCTAGAACTTTACTGCCATAAATGTGGGAAGATCTGGGACTATTTCTCAACAGCATTTCTTTGTCTTGTCTGGAAAACTATTTTGGAGACTTCAGTAATTTCAAGGATTATCTGTTTACAGATATCAGTTTCAAATTTTTTTCCTTCCCTCTAAAGATAATTAATACAAAATATAGACAAAACCAGAATGGGGATTGCATATTAGTGTGGTGTCTGTTCATTAACAATATCTGTATCTGCCTTTAATCTATGTAGCATTTGTTTTTAAGTTGAGCGCATTTCCATCATTTCACGTTATAATTAAAGTCATGTTAAAATTGCATAGGGAAGAGGTATTAGGAAGTCTTTTGAAATACAATTACTTCTTTTGGATTTGACAGAAAGGGAGGTAAAAATATTGCAATATGACTGCAAGTCATATATTCCACAAATAATAAACACCTCAGAAGAAGTATATAGCCACTTATGCAACTGCTTTTGCAATCCCTCCTCAGTTTTATCTTTTCATCATTCTCAGACTAGTGTACCCTGAAGAGAAGCTAAAAGCAAAAGTAGTTGGACTCACAGAAAGAAAAGATTTGGAGCATAAGAAGAGCTCTTTTGATCTTTCTCCTCATGTAAAGGATGCTGTATAGCTCTGGAGAGATGAGCAGGAAACTGACTGATCACCAGTAGTTCAAGGCATTAGTAAGAAATATTAGAGTCTCCAGATTAGGAACTTTCAGTATGAACATAAGGAAAAGATGATGGGTGAGGAGAGGAGATGCAGGATGTAATCAGTACACAGTCACAAATGTTATTCTCTTTATATGGCTACGTGTATTATGAATTGCAATAAAGTGACTGGAAAGTTTGTCTCACTGAATGATTTTCACTGAACTCTTGACATATTTGAGTTTCATCATTATGGCTTATTTATTACTGAAATCCGTGGGAGTCAGACTTTATATATGATCTAAGAAGTCTAATGAATACAAAAGTAAACATCATTCCTTGTTTTTTAAATGGGAAAGCACAGCTATTCAGAATCCTACTAATTGTTGAGTCCACTCTTATATAGAGCAGGAGCTGTATTATATTGATGACTCACTTGAATTTGAGCTATGGCTTTGTATATGAACTCTGATAATTTTATTTTTTAATTTCTGATTTTTAAAATGGGCCCTTCAAGTAATTAAATCGAAGCACTGCGTTATGGCCACAAAACAAGCAGAGCACTAAAGATCCATGAAAAACATTCTTATGACACTTTTTGGAGCAACAATACACCAGATTTTGTATTGCAGCCTTGGCTTGGAACTATCTATTTTTCCTAACAACTCATTTGAAGGTCAAATTTACTAGGCAAATCACAGGTGAAAAAGAAACTTCTTCCCACCACTTTGCTTACAGTCACAGTGGCATTGAAGTATTCCTTTTGTTGTTACACTTAAGAAAGTATCTGTGAGGACCAGAGTTCAAACTTTTCAAACATTTCATAGGTGCTGCTGATATCTGACAAAGAAACTGTGAAGGACATAGAAAAACAATGTAGAATGAAACAAATAATTTGAAGAACAATCTCAAGGTGATGTAACTAGCTAAAAATGGCAACTATCCAAAATGAAATATGGTTTGAGAAAAAGAAATTGTCAATAGTTTTTCTGTGTAGAAGAGCAAATTATGAAGTTTCTCCTTATCTATTGTAAATCATTTTCTAATAGGAAAAGCAAGAGATAGTTGCTACACGGTTGAACATGTTCTGATTTCTTTTCTTCAACCCCATCTGTTGGAGTTTTGCTCCTTTTCCTGCTTCTTCAGTTTTCACCTGGTCTCCTGGTAAAGACCTGTAGACAATAAAATAGACAGCCTTTTGGACTTTGTACATAATTTATTTATTCTAGCTGAGCCTAAGAATTTGATACCACATGCTTTCTTCTATTTCATACTATATTAATATCAAGTGTTTGTAGTTATGGTAAATACAAGGATACTATTAATATTTACTATGATTTATGATTATGAAATTATATTAGAAGATTATAATGTCATAGAGTCTTAGAGTCATAGAATATCTTGAGTTGGAAAGGACCTCCAAGAATCATTGAGTCCAACTCCTAGCTCTGAGCAGAACATCCCAAGAATCACACAGTCAGGATGTGCCTAAGAACATTTTTAAGTGCTCCTTGAACTGTGACAGGCTTGGTGCTGTGACCGCTTCCCTGAGGAGCCTGTTCCAGTGCCAAGCCACCCTTCAGGGGAAAAAAAATTTGCTAAAAATTTACTAATATCCAACCGAAGCACCCCAACACTGCCTCATTCAGCTCCCTTTGGCTGTATCAGTATTCACCAGAGAGAAATCAGGGCTTGCCTGCTGTGGTCCTCCTGAGGAAGCTGTAGACTGTGATGAGGCACCCCATCGCTTTGCTCCAGGCTGAACACACCAAGCTGTCTTGCTCTTCAGTCTGCCCTCAAGGCCCTTCACCACTTTCTTTGCCCTCCCATGGACACTCTTGATTAGCTTTATGTCCTCCTTCTACTGAGGCACCCAAAGCTACAGATGGTGCTACAGATGGTCAGTCATCAGATGGTGCTACAGATGGTCAGTCATCAGTACCAGGGCAGAGCAGAGTGGGAAAATCACCATCCTCAACTCTGCAGCAATGCTGTGCTCGGCGTACCCTAGAGAACTTCCACATGTGGGAGAGCATGTAGCAATAGATTTGGCTGGCTGGCTGGACTATATGCTTGCATACATATTTGAATTTCCTCTTTGTGCCTACCCCTTCAAACCATTGCGGTTTGAGCCAATTCTTAGCTCAAATCGCAACAACACTGATTCTTCCAGTTACAGAAATCCTTCATTTTGCCCTTGTGTGCTGAACAGCAGGCAGCCTTTACAAACTGAGATCCTTATGGGTTTTCCTCATATGCAAAATGTTGCAGTAGGGCAAACTGAAGTTTACATGGAGCAGTTCAAAGGCCTAAGGAGAAAATTGAGGTAATTATCATTTGACTGAATTGAGTCTATGAGTTACTCATGCAAAAAAGATGTAGACAAGTATTCAACTAATTTAAGTGTCTCTACATTAATGGTCTTTTTGTAGGTTAGTATCACCAAGCTACAAAATACAAGACCAGTATGTAAAAAATGTGAAAATGCTCATCTTCAGAGGCTCAGAAAATGGAAGTCCAGTAAATATGTTTTGTACTTTGGCTTTCGAAATCCAGTCTTGTTAGGGCTAATTAGCAGAAGTACACAGAGGCAAAACACTTTCCAAAGAAAAATGTTGTTCTTCTTATTCTGCAGTTTAGTTAGTATTAAGACATCCCTGTGCTCATATAATAGGCTGCACTCAAGAAACCATATAAATCACATTTTTTCTTTACACTTACAGAGTCTGCTTCCCTGTTGTCCTGGATTTTGGCCAGGACAAAGTTAAAATTTTACACTAGCCATGAGGAGGAAGAACTGGAGCTGTGTGAGCATGTCTAGGCTGTTATTCTATACCACCTCATATCACCCCCAGGCTCAGAAGAAAGGGATTTCTCGCACAGGCACAGAGGGTCCATCCATCATGGTTAACTGTTTCAGGGTGGTGCTGCTTTGGATCAGTTGATGAGGGTTTTTTGCTTGTAAGTCACCCTCTTTTTGTACATGTTTCAGTATTGTTTCTGTTCCTGTTTGTTTACTTGTCCTGTTGCTGTTTCCAGTAAATTGTTCTTATCTCTACCCATTATTTCTGCCTTTTTTTCCCTCTCACTAGAGAAGCGGGGGAGTGAGCAAGCAGCACCTGGTTTGGGACAGTCTTGCTTTGGGGGGGGACTAAGCTGGGGAGTGTCATTCCCAAACCATGACACCTGCGGACCTCCCTGGACTGCAGAGCCTCAGATGCCTCTCCATGTTCTTCACCAGGTGCTGCAGGAGAATCTCTGCTCCAGCATCTGGATTAGCTCCTTCCTTTCCTTCTGCAGTGACCTTGGCGTCTACAGGGCTGCTCCTCTCACATATTCTCACTCCTTTCTTCTGGCTGCAATTGCACAAATTTTTTTCCTTCCTTCCGAAATACGTTATGCCAGAGGCACTACCATGGTCAGTGATGGGCCTGGCCTTGGCCTGCAAAGGGTATGTCTTGGACCCAGCTGGCCCTGGCTGTGTCAGGCATAGAGGGAGCTTCTTGCAGCTTCTCACAGAAGCCATCCCTGTTGCCCCCCTGGCTACCAAAACCTGGCCATGCAAATGCAATACACACACTTCCAGTAAGAGCTAGCTTTCTGTAAAAGAGTTTCATCATACTGATTTTTCTGTAAGATAGATTTGCCCTTGGAAGATACCACTTTTGATACCTTTTTAACAGTTCAGTTTCTTAACCAATAGATTGTGAATGGGACTTTTGAGGATAAAAAAGGAAAAAGGAAATATTTAAGTAGAACAAAATAGAGACATGAAATCTCTAGAAGTTTGGCCAGGGAAGGTGTGTTAGTGCTGCTGTCATCAGCCTATCATGGGCTTTTGTTCTCAAGTATTCTTGGCCACTGAGTTTAATCATCTTTATCTAGCTATTAAGACAAAGATGTCCTTAATTCCCCACTATCTGTTCACTGGTCTAAAACTGAAAACCTCTTTTCTAGTACATATGAAGCCTGAAGTATAAGAAAATATTACAGTAATAGAGTTCTTTTATTTCCCACTGTTCTGGAAGACAGTGACCTTTCTGCTAGGATTTATTAGTATTCAACTGTCAAGGACTAATTTCTGTTTTTAAAATTTTTATATCAAGTTAACTTATCCTAATGTCAGATACTAATCACTTTTTATTTAATAACATTTATAAGGGGAAATATCAACAGAACTTAAAGGGAAAATGATTGACCTTTTATTAGTCACTCAAAAATATACCAATATTTGAATAAAATAATTTTGAAGGCATGTATTTCTAGAGTATAAATCATATCTTGTTTGAGCAAAAATTTCTGCAATCTGATTTTCTAATTTCTTCCTTGTTTTCTTCACTTTTGCATTCCATAGCACTTTCCCAGGGAGTTGCTCTTGCTCTAAACAACTCCTGGTATCCTGAATTGTAACAGATGTCTGCATATTGAAAACTGTTTTGTATTATGAGATAAGAATCTGTTGGGTTTAGAAGACTGTGCAACTTTGCCCAAGCTTGGTACCAAGGTTGGATTTTTGTTTATTTTTTCCTTAAGGCAAAGCACAAAACTTTTTTTTTTTTTAAACATCATTGACTCTTCATTTTCTTACTGGTGTAAAGAGTCAAGTTAAAGATACAAAGAAAACCTCACTTCATAAAGATCTGTGCTACATTGTATTTGTTAATGGGTTTTATGCCCAAGAAAATGAACCAATATCTTTGGGAGAAGAAGTTGATTGAGATTTTTTCAAAAGATAGTTATCTAAAGGCGACTGGACTTTAAAGGTAGCAACACTGCAGTAAATGCTTAGTACAGAATCATCAGGGAAAAGTTCCAACAATTAGAGGGAAGTCAAAAGACCTGTTTTCAAAGGACAACCTAATTTTGCTCTTTAATTTTATGACTCTATGCCAGTGAACCACATAGGAGAAATCACTCTGGATAAAATAGAGGTGAAGAAAACATCAATATGTATCAGCCATGAATTTTGATCAAATAAAGGACAGATGTGCAGAATCACATTTCTGTTAATGCATAAGAGAATTCTGTATTAATGCAAAAGTTCACTCATCTGTGATCTAAAGAGAATAAAATTTTATAGTGTGGATACAGATAAAAGTGTAAAAATATTCAATATTTCATCACTAGGGTTATAACTAAGCCCTTTTTTGAGAAGAAAGCAATTGTTTTCACTGATGTTAACTGTGCAGAAAAAAAAGAGGAAACTGCTTATTATAATAACGTCATTTTAATGTTTGTTTTCTATTTTTTAACTGTGCAAATTTTAGAGACATTTGCCGTGTTTTCTGCTTCTCTGGGCTTTGGGAAAATATTTCCTGCATATATTTCACTTTGATCTCTGTCCATCTTCATTCAAAACCTTGCACTGTTATGTACTGGTGAATAAAAATATACTTATTAACATTTGCTGGTGCTACAGAATCCACCTCACCCAGTGGCAAACATTGAGAAGGAAATATCTTGACTAAAGGGAAAACAGACCATGAAGTTCTCATGGGAAGAGCACATGAAAAATATTAGCACACAGGCATTCACTTGCTTCTCGCAGATAGTACTGAAAGTTCTATTCCTAGAAGATTATGCCACAAATATGCTTGTGTAGGTCACTGTGGAAGAGAAAACTGGCAAGTATGTTTGGGATTTCAATGTCAGTTACATTTCTTGAGTTATAATTTTGTTAAACTGTCCATACAAGTGGTAAATATCATCATCAAAGACACAGGCAAAAGAATGAGAGAACAGAGCAACCCAGGGGAGAAGGGGAAAACATTTCCCACAGATTAAATAGGTTAATTGTAACTGGTTTGATTAACCGTGGGATTAGCACCTGTGATAACAAGATGTTTTTTTGGTTTTTTTTTTTCTGACAGGATCAGAACAGCTGCTAAGGAGAAGACACACATGATGGCATCTCCAGGAATTATTTAAACCAGCAAAAGTCCCCAAACACCCTCTTTAGGTAGGAAGGGAAGCATAACTGTTCAATGGGAGTGTGTATGACATGCAAGATTCATACTTACTCTTTTCATAAAGATATGCCAGAATTTGCAGATTCCTTCTGAATTTACACCTGGCAAACACTAATAACAAGGGACGATAACAACATCCTCCCTCATGCCATTGTATTGCCATTTGGATTACCAGGGGCACGTGAGAATAGGCTCTGGGAAAATGCTAATAACACAAGTGGAGATCTGTGAATGGTTGAGTCCTGCCAGACATCTGGGCGCAACACCCACAAGGGAACTGATGACAATCCACCTGTGGCATCAGCGTGACCTTTGGGATCCTGCTTATGGAAACACGGTGGTTGGCCTGTTTTAGAGAATGTCACAATATGTTACAGATCTACATGCTGAGAAGGAAAGAGGCACAACTTAAAGGGTTTCTCCTTCCCTGTTAATGAGATTGATTTGTAACAAGCATGAGGATTGCTGATGGAAAGAGTTTTACTTTAATGTTGTGTGGCTGTGCAGTTGCCATGTCTCTGGCTGCATGAAGTCTGTATAGTTCTGAGAAGCTGTACCTGCCTTACTTTTTCTGGTATCCTGTTCAGCCAGAGAAATATAAAGAAACAATGAGATTAACACAGCTTTGGTGTTTCATATAGTGGGTTTATTTCACTTACATTTCAATCTTGACTAATTATTTTAGTAATTTCATGCAGGTACAGTAGAAACTGATCTATCACTAAAAATGAGCTCCACTGCAGAGACTATTATACAATGGCTGAATAAATCTATGTTAAAGAACAGACCCTTTCTCCCATGTGATGCATGGCTTGCAGCTGTATATTATTTCTATAATCATTAAATACTGCAAAGAGATTTCTAAAAGACTAGATGCCTCTGAAAGATATTACTGACAGCTTTAAGAGTTACACAGCAAGAATGATTCACCACCTTTAGGCAGACAGAAATGACAAACTCTGAGTGTCATTTTTATATTCTCATTTAAGAAATGTGAAATAGAAACTTCTTTATTGCTACATTTTATATAAAGATTAGGTCCTTAACAGAGTAAGTTGCTACTATCATGCATAATATGGTATGCATCAAAGCAGAGGAAGCATAAAATACTTCATCTGATATTTGCAGCATTTTAGCATTTGCTATGTATTACTGTAAAGTGGAGAATTTTATAGGTAATAAAGGATGAAATCATCCACAAGGAGAGAAATAAGTTCTGTGCAGTACAGACTTATCTGTATGAGTTTTTAAAGATTATATACTTTTGTAATATTTGAGCACAAGTCTGTCCGTTCTGCCCTGTTACACTGGGCATGTATGACTTACATGGAATAAAGACAAAACACAAAGTCATAAAAACTTGTTCTTTCAGCACTAGGAGAACCCAGAAGTACTTAGAGACAGGAAATGTTTTAAGTTTTCACCACCTGGCCTACACTGGAGGTGTGGTAAAACCTGGGTGCTGCTAATGCTCAAATTAGTCTTGAGGAAGATGTGGAAGGATGGATTTTTGAACAAATCTGCTGCTGAGCAAAGTCCTAAACTAACGGCTGCATTGAGCTGAAATTTGAAGTAGTCCTGAGCAACTCGCCTCATTTGCATCCCTTTAAGATATCACAGATGATGTCACAGCAAGATCAAACACCTTCCTGACCTAACCTTCCAGCCTAGCTCCTTGACAGCAGGTCAGGAGGTTTTAATTTGGCCTACCAAATTAGTGAGAATATTACCTCTGTGAAATACCACACCAGAGCATCTTGTCTACCAATCATGTGAGTGTTCCCCCAATATATAGCATAATACATAAGTAGCCCACAAACTACAGAACTATTACCTTTTGGCTTGAATCATCTGTGTTTTCTTGAGATAAGGGATGACATAATTTCTTCTCTAAGTTTTTTTATTGCAAGACATTATCCTGAACAAATCTGGTATTGTTCTGAATTTGTGTCTGGAGTAATTTCTAGGAGAAACAAATAGATAATTAGGAAACAACTAACTAGGAAACAACTGTTTGCTAGTAGGAGGTGTTTGCTAATAATGCATTATATCAGAGAATCAATTGGAATAACCATGTTATTGAAAAAAGGACAATTCTTTAGGGAAGAGGAATTACTATATAGCAAGTAGAAGCTGTTTACACTCACATATATATGGCCCATGTGAAATGGTAATCCAGTGGGGAAACACTGTACCCTTCTCAACTGTAGCTCTCAGTCTGGGAAGTCATTCCAGTGTTGCATAAGTCTGTCTAGAGCAGGCTTCTGTTCAAGATTTTAGTTAAAGGCCTGCAGGGTGGAAAACAGAACATATTGAGGAAGTCTGAAGATATTTCTGGAATAATAAAGGTTTTAAATGTTTTTGAGGGAAGAGAGTAGGACTGGCATTCAGAGTGCTCTTATTATAATAGGGTTGAAACTGCAAAGGACATTCCTGTGATTCCTTTTTTGAATCCCATAAAATAAAAAGGAAATAATACCAGCTTTATTTATATAGATTATATTGTTAAAGGTTAGTTTTTCTTTAAATTAAAGGCATGAGTATATAGACACTAGGGAATAATGTCTTAATGAGCAGTCAGTCATCTGCGCAGAATTGAGTAACCCTGGTATTCACTGCACTAAATACCACAACAAGACAAAGATGTCTATGTATTTCTTGAGGAATATCTGAGTAAAATTTTCATTATTAATTGTGCAACTGATGTGATTAAAAGCTGTTTTAACTTAAAAAAGCAAACAAAACAAACCAGGCTGGATAGATGAAATAAGATGTAGTGTCCATTTAGGAACAAGCAATCAAGCACAATCACATATCACATGAGCACAGAATTACAGAATCACAGAATATATGTTACGGATACGAACGAGGCCAAACTTTCTCCAGAGGAAGAGGTTCTCGTTTATTAAAATAGCTACAAGGAACGGAGTGCCCAGGATAAGCCCAGGCACCCACACAGCGAGCCAAAAACGAAAACAGTGCGCTCACCCCAAGTGCACTGGGTTCTCCCAAACAACAAGTACCCCAAAAGAAGAGGAACCCTAACCCAAACGAACTCCCCACATTTATAGTCCCCCTGGAGTCCAGGATTGGTGCACTTTGGATCCTCATGATGATTGGTCCATTCCAGGCTTCTCATTGGTCTTTACCGCCGTTCATTCTGGACCAATCGTTTCTGCAGGGCTTCGAATGATTGGTTTCATCCAATCTCTCTTCGACCTTGCCTTGCCCCATCAGACCCCTGTTTCACCAAACCCTGGACCCTTCTAGCACATTCTAATAAGCCCCTCCCCTTTAACATAATACAAATAATAGAACATAATTAATACAATATAATTGAACTATATCCTATTTTAAATTACTTTTACCTATAACAACTCCCCCCCTCTAAAACTTTGATCGGGCTTTAGCCCGCATCAGTCTCTTGACAGTTATTCAATTACTCTCTTGACCAGTCTTTTAATCAGTTTGTTAACATGTTTCCTCTTCAGTCACGTATAGTTTTCTCAATGTCTGCCACATGAATTACTTCTCCTTTAATTGATTTCCCTTCTGATCCAATTTTCTTTCATAGGGCATTCCCCCAACAAGTTCTGTTTAAAAATTCCCTATATTTTCGAATTGCCAATACACTCTGCCCGTCCTCTATACAGGTGGTTAACGATAAAAAGTTGATGCAATTGGGGCTCGGATTCGAGTGTGTTCTGAGGACGGCTGTCCGAGACTCTCTGCATACAGAGGATGATAGCACTTTTCACACGGTTGTATCTCCCCTTATTCATGCTGATAAGTAGGAGGATCAATAGAACTGGGGGTCCGGTACAGGCTACTCTCCCATTCATGTCTCCTCTCCGTAGAGGATCAGCGACTCTTGTTGGTAAGAGTATATCCTGATCCAGTCTTGCCCCCCCCTTCTCTTCTCTTCTCTTCTCTTCTCTTCTCTTCTCTTCTCTTCTCTTCTCTTCTCTTCTCTTCTCTTCTCTTCTCTTCTCTTCTCTTCTCTCTCTTTCTCTTCTCTTCTCTTCTCTTCTCTTCTCTTCTCTTCTCTTCTCTTCTCTTCTCTTCTCTTCTATCTTCTCTTCTCTTCTCTTCTCTTCTCTTCTCTTCTCTTCTCTTCTCTTCTCTTCTCTTCTCTTCTCTTCTCTTCTCTTCTCTTCTCTTCTCTTCTCTCTTTCCTTACTACTTTTGCTGTTCTTACTGGTTACTGTTGCAGGAGTCTACTTCCCCTTTTGGTATCAACCTGTTCTTTCTTTCTTTTGGAGCCAGATTGCTAGGTGCGTGGGAGAATGCTCTATCACTTCTCAGATCACAGGATCAGTAGCAGGGAATATCAGAGATTAAAACATGGTGACTCTGTGAATCCCTGAGGCAACCGTGTCCATTGTAATTGTTGTTTTCTCCCGGTTTCCTCATCTTCCCATTCAAACACAAACCATTTTCTACTTTCTTTCTCAAGTGGACAGGACCAAAAAGCATCTTTTAAATCTATAACACTAAACCATGCATGTCTTGATGGCACTTTGCTCAATAAAATTATAGGGGTTGGCTACTACTGGATATCGAGTAACAGTTTGCTTATTTACTTCTCGTAAATCTTGGACTAATCGATATGTACCATCGGGTTTCTTTATGAGTAATATTGGGGTGTTATGTGGAGACATGCATGGTTCTAAAATTCCTTCTTTAATTAAGTCTTTAATCACAGGTGTTAATCCCCGTTTCCCTTCTACAGAAATTGGATATTGTTTAACTCTTATTGGGAGAATGTCAGGTTTCATTTTGATTTCTATGGGTGGAATTTCCAACAATCCATGACCCCCTCCTTCTGCCCACACTCTCGGATCTATCTCTCTCTCATCTTCTTCTTTTAAAACCATCATTTTCACTACCATACGTTTACCTTCAAGGACTACCCCTATTCTTAACTGCAATTGTAAATCCCGGCCTAAGAGGTTAGAGTCTAATTCAGGCATATACAGCAGGTCAGCACAGCCTTCTCTGAAACTTCCTTTTATAGGTACTTCTTCAATAATGGGTACTTCAAAAGGGTTATTCT
>NC_080465.1:51022282-51075148 GCF_028018845.1 Melospiza georgiana
CTTTCTCTTTCTCTTTCTCTTTCTCTTTCTCTTTCTCTTTCTCTTTCTCTTTCTCTTTCTCTTTCTCTTTCTCTTTCTCTTTCTCTTTCTCTTTCTCTTTCTCTTTTTCTCTCTTTCTCTAATTCTTTTTTCTTTCCATCTTAACACAAAGGATTTGGTTCTTGACATCACATAACCAATGTATTGGAGTACTAAATTCACACAGGGAACTCACAACCCTATTCTAACAAAAAAACAGTTCAGACCAATGAAATATTGCAGCTCAGTAATAAGAAACAGAGTGAATGCCTTTCATTCCAGCTTTATTTTTTGTACTCTTTACAGCTGTTCCTCTTATAAACAAGAACTTCAGTACATAAACAGAGACTAACTATAATAGAATGACAAATTAGTTCCCTCGGAACTGATGATGTTTATTTTTCTTATTAATTTTTATTAGCGTTGAATATTGCATGTTTAATCCATACTGAAAGAACTATGTAAAGTGGCTGGCCTCAACCATTTATCTGGCAAAAATTGTTCAACATATAGAGCCCACAGAAAACCTTAATTTGCTAATAATTCTCAGTGGAAAGGGGAGGAATAGAAGAAAAGCAAGTCCAGCTTTAACTTACTGAATAGTGGCTGGAACAAAACTCTTTCATATTCACGCAGCTAATTGCAGGGAAACAGTCTATTTCAATCTTTAAAATTTGATATCTTCATTTTCCAAATATTTATTTGTTCTGCACATGAGAGGCTTTATGAAGGAAAGTGTTCTAAAAGCTGGAGGAGACATTCAGACTGAACAGTAGTTTACTTATAATTTACAGACTTGTAGTACTTAATATATAATGCAATAATCTATGCTGTGCCATTTGTCATTTGGACTAGGCCACAGATTATAGCTTAGGGCAGTGCATCTGTGCACAGATCAGGCAGGAAATGGCCTAAAATCTTGAACAGCTGAGCATGATGTCTCAGTGTAGTTGCAAAATTCAACCTCTGCTCCAGAGGTCACTGCATGCTTCAGTCATGACAGCCCAAATTGTTAAGCATGTGACTAATATGCATACAGAACACAGGCTGCCTAGTGTCTGCTGCAAGCTTGATGGCTGGTTAGCGGCTAGTCTTAATTTTATGTGACAATCCTATGTAGGAAGTGCCGGGTGGGTGACTAAATGGAGCATATTGATGTCCCACTGGGTGTAGCCCCTGTTGTTTTGACAAATTCTCCTTAGCATTTATCAATCAGGCCTACAACGGGGAGTGTGCTGAATATCTAATTCAGACATGCTAGTCAGGACTAATAGAGCAAGATAGCATGTTATTCAATTTGTACTTGTTAGTGATGTCCCACTGTCACTGGGCAATTTACCTTCACACTTCACAAATGAAAAGAGAAATTTGCTGGGCTTCAAACACTTACGTGAGTTACAAGCAAAATTTTAATTAGCATGTCATTACAGCAATAATTTATTGCTTCTTTCTAGTGTCCTAGCACCCAGATTGCACTTTTCCCTTTTTTTTTTCTCTGTAAGGCAAGATGCGCTTTAAAATTTATGGGGCAGGTACTAGAAACAAAAATAAAAACCAACCCTGAAGCAAGTGAAAAACTGCATGGTAAGATATATATCAAAAAGAATTATTTTTTGAAGCCTAAAAGTTATTTATACATTTATCACTTAAAGGAACATTTTGAGCACTTCCCTTACCAAGTGTTAAGGGATTCCATAAAGGGTGTAATTTTAAAGTCTTATTTTAATTAATTTTATAACTACTTGAAAGAGGAATTTTCATCTATTTCCAAATGGATTATAAAGAAAGTTGGGAGAAAGACTAGAAAGGATGTGTGTCATGTAGAAAAGCAAACCCACATATTTATTACACCTACCTAAGCATCAGTAGTGAATTTTCAGTAAACACTCGTACCAACAACTAAACTCTGATTTTGCTAAATAGAGGATTTGGTAAGTAAAGGTAAACTCATTTTTTATTTGAAGTAAATGAAAAGAACACATTAGTCTCTAGAAATGTTTGGGAAGTTCAGAGCATCTTATATTGCAATTGAAGTTGAAAAGGGCCTGCTTGCACTTTGAAGAGCTGGTTCCTGTGGCCTTTGATGGTGTTGTATTTATTTGTATATATTGGTTCACATAATTATTTTTCTAAATTGCCACCCACAATTGATAGAATACAAAGATACTCGATGCTTTAAGAGAATTAGAGGACAAAATACAAGCAATGTGCATGAAGCAGAGGGGAGCTCAGGGACACTTTAAATTCCTCAGACAAATTGCAGTGTGATTTAGTCAGGGCGGATGCCATGCCCTACATTGCAGCATGCAGGACTGCTCTTCAAATGCCAGCTTGCTGTCTCTGTGGCACACTGCTCAGAAACACAGCCATGCTCTCGTGAGCTATCTCATAGCAGCTTCTCTAATAAACTGATGAATAAGCAATTAAAGGAAATGTGAGCAAACAGATCACCTTGGGAGGTTTGTAGAGACAGCTGCACATGATAGGACACACTTCCAAATTCTCAGGGAAGCAAAATTAATTTGGTTCCAGGACATCAGTGACACCAGATATTAAAGGGAATTTTCTCATTATTTTATACAAACACACTATGGAAGTAAATATGAAAACAGAATATTGATTTTAAAAAGGGCTTGGAAAATCAGGCCTACTGTTTGCTATGTAGGAACACATTACAGGAAAGTTAATGAATTGAGGAGTTTAAATAGACAGGAAATGTAAATTTCTGCTGCTAGAGGTTATGGTATTTCATTTCTTTCAACACTCTGAAAGAAAACAGGGTAATTTCACAAAGAGCTCATAGCATTTAAGGGAAACCTTTGCCTTGAGTTATTTTCACCCGTGACAATTCTCTTTCCCCTTGGCAGGTCCTTTCAGAGTAACAATATATTTTGGTGTCAGTTTTGGTCTCATTTGAATTGGTTTCAAAGGCAAAATCACCCTATGGAGTCTGACTTAAATTCACATGGAAACAGAGGAATTTGACTTACAGATGTTACTTATGAATCAAAATCCCATGGCTCCAGGGCAAGCAGTATGTTGCAGATGGCAGAGGTACCATTGGTCATGGCTGCTTGAGCCTGTGGTGACTCCTGCAAGCACCACTTGGAGTCCTGTATCAGCAGTGAAATGCCAGGAAAGACTTTGCAAAACAGAGAAAAGCCTGACTATTTCATTTCCATACTCTAGTGATGGTTCTGCACCAGCTGAGAGGGGAACAGAGGCAGGCACACTGTGGAGGGTTGTATCAATATGGGGAAATCTAAGGCCTTGAGAATCCACCAGAAAACTATAACCATGGCCACAGCAAAAACTGGGATGGCTACCACTACTTGATATTTTGATAGATCTTCTCTCACTGGCAAGGGTTTTTTCCTATCTCTTGGCATATCCAGATGTTTCAGAATGAAACTACTATTAGCAATTTATAAGCAGATGTAGTAAAAAATACAGGTTTTCTTGGACACTTTTTAAAAAATTCTACTTACTGTGTAACTAACATTAAAAAAAAAAAAAAAGGGAAAACTGTCAATATCCTTACAACCTTATTTTCTACTGTCTTTCCTCTATCTGCCTCTATTCCCACTCCCAGTGTGTCTGTGTCTGCTGCCCACAGAGTGAGTGCTCTGCTTCTCTGGTGTTTGCATTTTTCCCAAAGATTTACAGCTCTAGAAAGCTCACAGACACAACCCTTGCCAAGATGATATTTACTATTATTAGGTAGTAGTTTATATCTCTTACAAGTCATCATTTATCTGTACTTTTCTGTTGTTTTTCCTTTTTAAATTTTTATAGCAGAACACCAAGTCCTAATCCAAGCATTTAACTACATAACTATTCTTAAACATGTTCTCTTTTTCCTAAGTATGCATTTAGTTCAAGCGACATCCTCCTTGCTTTGAAACATTTACACAATTCCAATATATTCTGGTGGTTTTCATTCAAGTCTACATGGAGGTGGCTGTAAGCACAATTTTCCCTCATAGTAGTGAGGGGAGTTAGATTTTCTCTACCTAGGCTACTATGGTTCTGAAAATTATTTCCAGTTGTAATAGATGGGTGGAGATCTCAATAGAGGAAAGGTACTTTCTTTACTTCTGAAAGAAGTCTTTCCACCAAAAGGAGTACTATGTACTCTGTTTAAGGGAGAGTACACAATCAAGAGCTTAAATACACAAAATGCAGAACTTTTGGATCCTAGTGTTTTGCATTTGATGGGGTAATATTTAAAGCATTAATCACAGAACAAATGAAACCAGTGACTTATCCAGTGATTCAGCGCTGTTAAGTGATAATTTTCTAGCATCTGAAAATATTTCCTGGGACTGTTTAATTCACTGAAATTGCTGTCCTCTTCCTACACTAGGTACTTAATACTGTTCTCAGTAGTGCTTGAAATCTAGAAGAGACTGCAAAACAATTTGCTTTTTCATCTAAGAGGAAATGTTCTGATACAGGATAAGATATCACGCAAGAAAAGTCATGGGCTACAAGAGGGGAAGACTGTAATTCTACTAACAATATTATTCATTAAGGTAAAGCCAGCCATTACAAATCTCTTTCTTAATATGTAGTGTTTCTTCTGATGGGTTATATATTACATGAATAGCATCCATCTTCAGCATTTCTTAAGAAATTTAGTCTAACTCTTTTAATATCTTTCTGCTACAACAATGTGAATGGTCATCTAGTAGTTTTAGAAGAAATTAATTTAGCTTGTTAGATAAATTACATCAATATCCAAAAACTGGGAACCCTGCACTTTCTTTAAACCCCATTTTATTCATGACGTAATTAGAAGATTGTAGATTTTTCCTCATCATTATTAGACATACATTAGATTTTCATCTGAATTAACTGCTATCGAAAACAATGGACTTGTTGTTACTCACTGAGGACTTTTAGACTTGTTCATTTTTTCCAAGTGAAGATCTGCATCTTTAACATATCAGTTTATGGATACAATGCAGGCCTCTTGCATTAAGGCACATTGAGTTCTAGAACTGTAAAAGAGAAGGAAAAAACGGTCAAAATGAGTAAGTAGTAGACTTTTGGGGAAACATTACAAAATAAATTTTTTACAACTGTAAGTAACCCCTCATTTTTTTCTACACATATATTTTTCATAGAAAAACCTTAATTTGAAACTGAAAGACAGTATTATGAATTCAAATACTAAAACTCTATATTCTAACAGGATGTATAGTACCAATCAGATGCACAAAAATATGGGGTTTTTTAATCGACATTAAAATATTCCCAATTTGGCTATAATTTCACTAGTTTTCACATGTTCCTCTCTCTTTTTCGAGAGTTTTGATTGAGTTTTACTACCAAATGAGCTAAGAATGTGGATGGAATCAGCTAGACCAGGATCTATCCAACCAAGAAGAACTAACATTGAATTGAATTCAAAGCACTAGGCAATCTTAAAAAAAAAAAAGCCCCAATCAAATCAGAAAAAATTTTTACTTACTTTTTTCTTTGTTTTTCCATGTAATGTTTTTCCCTCTACCCAGATGAACAAGTTTTCATTTTAGCTTCAGGTTAAATCTAACTCAGTGAAAAACTGCTGTCTTTATGATTTCTTAGTTTCTCTTTATGAAATCTTAATATCTCAATACTTCCCCTACTAAAATAATTTCTTTACACTGGGCTCTTCAAACCTAGATATTTCTACTGTCTAAAAAAAATGAAAACAAAAAACTCAAAAAAAAAAAAAAAACAAGCTAGAGAAATTTATATATTCTGACAATTCCTAAACTGGTAAGTCTAGTCACTGAGAATAAAAATAATTTTCTCTATAATTAACTAAGGATATAGAAAGATGTCTAGAAAGATGAAACCAGGCAAAATATTTCTGCAAAGAACCATGTGGAAAAGAATTAACCGCAAGTTTTCTATTTACTTCCCATATAACACCGTCATTAGAACATGCATTTAAAATGTATTTTCTTTTTTAAAGTGCAGGCATTAATTTGAATAGCAGTCAGAGTCAGTCCATATTAATAGGGGCTGTCTCTGTGTTCTGTGATGACTTCAGAATGCCCAGTGTAGTGAAAGTCTGTTTGCATTTCATGAGGGAGTCGTGGGTGCCCTCAGGGCTGCCCTGCTCAGGATCCTCCTTGTCTGTTCTGGTTCTGCACCCCTTCTACCTCCTCTTTTTTCCTCTTCCTTCTTTAGTCCTAAGTACCTACCTGCTAAAAGAGGGCCTTTAGATACTGCAGCTGCAGCAGCTGATTTCCTCAGCAGAAGAGCAAGTGAGCATCAGCCAATAACTGCAGTAAGAACTTCGATAAGAAAATACCAGAAAACGTGTATCTTAGTGTTTGCATGGAATGCCTTTCCAAAGTCCTGTCTCACAGACTTCCTGAGCCACTGGTACTGGTTTTATACTGTAAAATTATTTAATTTATTTATTTATCTATTTAATTTTTTTAAAGTTACTTATATATTTATTTATGTATTATTTCCCAACAGCTTCACTCTTTGATTGACTTTTATATAGAAGGCATGTCTTTTTGTGCATGTCTCATTCTCAGTTAAAACTGAGTTTGGCCAGAGATATAGAGGATATCAGAAAAAGCTTCTATAGCTATTAGAAGTGGAGGAAAGGCGATGGAAAATGCTACCCACTCCAGAAGGAAGCCCGAGACTTGGTGACCCTACAAACTTAAAAAGAAAAATTTGAGGTTCTCAACAGCTTCTGTGCCTCAGACAAGTACTCCAGCCACATTATTCAATTTGAGAAAGGCAAAAGCAGAGACTGGGAGAATGAAGACCCTAAGCCAATTGTAGGAGAGAATCAGGGCCAAGATGATCTAGTGAACCTGAATGTGCACAAATCCCTGGGAACTGATAAGGTTCATGTGTGGGTCCTGAGGCTGCTAAGCCACTCTCCATAATGCTTTTAAAATCATGGCAGTCAGGTGAAGTCCTTGGTGACAGTAAAGACAGAAATACAGCCCCCATTTTTACAAAGGGGGACCCAGAAGACCAGAGGAGCTACCAACCAGTGATTCTCTCTGTGCCGGGAAAGATAATGGAGCAGATTCTCCTGGAAACTGTGCTAAGGCACATGGAAAATAAGGAGGTGATTGGTGACAACCAATGGCTTCACTAAGGGCAAAGCATGGCTGACAAATTTGGTGATCTTCTATGACAGGGCTACAGCCTTGGTGGAATTCATGAAGAAATTTTCATTTTATTACTTTATGGGGTTGAGAGACAACCACTACCACTACCTTATAAGAAAAGGAAGGGATGGGATGATGGAGGAAAAGGGATTAACATTATCCTCTTTCAACTTTATATCTTCCCAAAAGAAAGGAGAGAAAGTTCCTTGTCAATACCAAGAGGGTAAGACACTTTTTGAAGTCACCTTCAGAGATTTTATTTAGGTACAACTTCACTAAATGCAAAACATTGGGCTTTCTGCATGGAACCAAATTTTCTTTCTCAGTAGTTCTGAACTCTCTCTCTTGTTCTTTTCACTTCATTATTTTATGACTGTTTCCCTAGTAAATTTTCCTATGATGTGTGAAAAGGGGGCTCTCTAACACCCCATGATGCCAGGGCAGCATATATCAGACTACATATGATTTCATATTATCACAACTGTGGAAGGTCCAGATGTCACATTATTATGAGATTTTCACCAACACAGTGCTTTAAAAAGACACTTCCAGGCAAATCAAGGATCACAGGAAACTAAACTGAAATAATCAAAATGTGAAAAAGAAATGAATGTCAGAGGAGATGAAGACTTGAGAGATTACACTGGAATAATTTGCATTTTAAAGTGAACTGAGTTATGCTCTAGACTAAATAAGATTCATGTATAAGTCTTATTTGGACTAAATCAGTTGGCACATCCTTATATCTAAGTAAATAAGCACAAGTAATTACTGTGAGTGTTTAGGGATTGGGAATATGGTAGAAGCTTTTTGCATTACTCCATTCTTCATATCTATCTGTGATTTTTGACATAAGTTGTATTATAATTGTTTGCAATTTGTTAGAAAGTAAGCATTTGTGAGATTTAGCAGTTCACTGTGATCAAGGACGTGATTTTTATGTAAAAAATATACTCACATACATGAACTCTCATTCAGAGATATTGCTGGGAATTATATACATAAATGCCTGTAATAACCTGATCAGTCACCCATAATTTGAGAAGTAATAAAGTAGAATGGAAACAAGGTTGAAAGTTATCAACACAGTCCTTATTTGTCACTGACTTCCTTAAGATTTGGGTTACAGCCTCAAGTATTGATATTTGAATAATGCTAAATTGCTTTCTGTACAGTGTGATTACCCAGCTTATCTTATATGATTTAAGAATTTATAAAGTAAATGTATACTTTTTCTTTGTGGGGAGGCTAAATCAGAATCTTAAAGTTTCATGACAGTCACCTTTGAAGAGGAAGGATTAACTTCATTCTAATGCCGAGACCCACGTGAGCCTTCACACATTTAACATTAGATTTTAAATACTTTTGCTGTAGTTCTTTCCCAGTAATTATCTCTTCATTCTTTGTGAAAAATTAAATACTCCAGCTCTTCCTTCAGGAGCTCTTTTCCATAATAAAGGTTACATTATTTGATGAGGAACTAGAAATACTGTTATGCCGTCTATGTCTGTGGTATTCACATGCTACTAGGAGATCCCAAGTGAAACTGAATGGGTGGTATTCTCCAGACTATTTATCCTTCTTCCTAACTCAGTTAAGCCTTTCAGCAATCTTCTCAAAGTCTTCCTAAAATCTTCAAGACTAAAGAGAGAAAGTGACCAAAACAACAATCCATTTGTGGAACATATTAATCAGAAAACTATCAGATTCAAGATATATATTGTTCATAGTCATGACAAGCTCTTTTAATGACTGGAAGATATTATGAAGGTCTTTCATGGTCAGGGTGTTTCAGTGCTGAGGCTGATACATCAGCAACTGATACCTATTTGCCATGCAGACTAGTAAGTAACTTGGCACTACTGCCCTTTCTCTGACTTTTGTTCTGCGGAAAAAGGAGAGGGAAGAGATATCAATGAATATTTATCCCAGTCTAACAAAGATATGTTTATCTATTACTGTGATGGAATCCACACACACACTTGAGCAGAGATAGGATTTTATAACTGTGATTTCACACCATCTATGTTCAAAATAAAAGTCATTATTAAAAGGGAAAAGGTACATTTCACCATAGCACATTATATTTTTATTGATTTCAGCTTCCAGCAAAAACTAATTTAATCTTTATAAATCAAATTTTAAAAAAACCTCAATCTCCCTTCTGCCTGTACCACACTTCTTGGAATTGTATTGTCAGTGTGATTTCAGTTTGCATTTATGGTCTCTGTATGGAGAAAGCTTGGCTTGGTCCTTTACATCTTCTTCCACGAGAGACAGATTTTTATGCACTTGAATCTATTTTAAATGTCATTAAGACATGGTTGGTGTCTTGTTGAAAAGTCAGGATTGATACTTCCTTAAATGTTTGGTCAGAATTGTGAAACAGTGACTGAAAGCAAAGGAGGTGGTAACACCACATTGAACTTCCGGACCATCTCACTTAGGTAAGTCAAGATCAAAATACATATTTTTATCTCGTTTTCATAATTCATAAAAATTTACTAAATGGTAGCAACAACTTGCTGTATAATTTTAAAAACACTTTTTTTTAAAATTTGCCCTTCGCTCACACATTGACCATGAATTCAGGGGCTATACAGGAACATAAGCAAGGCTGAAACATATTCAAGCTTACTCCTATTAGGAAGTAATTTGATGTGCAATTTCTTTAAAACAAAACGAAAAAACACTTACAGAGAAAGGACACCAATATCTGGGCCTTCACAGCTTGTAATTGTAAAACTATTAAATATATTTACTTATTTTTCTCTCTTTACTCATCTCTCTATTTGTTTCTTGTTTAAAATACGTCTGGGCTGTCTGCCTGACCCTCTTTCAAAATTAAATGTACGGGTATATCTTCGATTTAAAAATTGTAGGAAACTTCTTTTGTTTTGCCACTTTTGTATTAATAAATATGCTTTTTTGTGTTTTTTCTTAAAGTGTAGCCTGTACATCTGCAGTGCAAATCTGAAGGATGAAATAAAGGCAATTTTCTTCTAGTGCATGCCTTTTCCTAAAAAAAACCCCAAAACAAAATAAAACAAACCCCTCCCCCACAAAAACCCACCCAACTCTTTACAAGATACAAGACAAATGACACAAAAGTGAAAGGGCACTGATACAAACTGGATAGGCTTACAACATAATTGAATTAAGTCCTGTGTGCCACATATGATCACAAAGCAGAGCCATGTCTTGAGCACTCTGAATGTAGGGAGGCTGCCAGTCAATAAAAAGACCCTTTAAACTGTTTAAATGCATCATGAGCATGTGCAGAACACTCCTAGCTAACAGGTGGCTGAATAAAACTCAGCTGGTGTTGCATAGGGCTATAGCATTGACCTTCTTTAGGATAATTTCAGCCCTCTTTAAAAAAAAAAAAAAAAACAAAACAACTGTTACTGTACTTGGTGTAGTGGAAACAATTTAAGGATGAATAATTTCTTTTAGCCCCTTGAGGCACCGGTGGCTCGCTCTCCGCTCTCTCTCCCTTTCTGTGTCTCTCAAGTGAATTAACATAAAGGAACAGTGACAACAGCAAGCTGAAAAGCGTAGCTGGTGGGAGGATTAAGTATATCATTGAAAGGAATTATGTTGTAAATGACTGGGAGGGGTAGGGGCTTCTGTTCCTTGGTCCCATCTGGTCTTTAAAGAATACCTTGTTGTAATTACCCCCAGATGGCTTTGTGCTACACTGGGTCTGGACAGCCAGGTGCCACTGTACCCTGCTGGGTGTGATATTCATTGCTACATGCAGTGACAAAAATGGACTTCATTGCAACCTAATTTCTTCCAGGGTATTACACAAATATGGAATGAATGTAGCTTATCAAACAAGAGCTTAGTGTGCCAGGGGCTGAAACTGTCAAATGGAAGACAAGACTGCCTTGTTGTTTCACTTTTAACAATTGTCTTGATATGTGGAAATATCAACAATTTACAGTGTTTGAATGCTAATAAATATATATTACATCATGTTAGCTATTTTTCCAGAAGCTGAAATGCTCAAATTACCCTAAGGCAATTGCTGGAAATGGTAGAATAACAAACGCCTCTTACAAAGTCAGTTTTTCAACAAGATTTGCTGTAGGCTAAGTTTGGGTCCAATCCTTGAAGATGTCAGCACAGAAAACCCTTTCTCTTCACTCCCAGCCTCAGGCTTGCACTTCTGCCCCAGATGAAATTTTTTTCTACTTTCTTTCATTTCTTTTTATTGATATTGCCTTTATCTCATGTAGTTCCTGGGAATTTTACCTCCAGAATCATACCAGTCTTATATTTTCAAATCCTCCTTGAAAAAGCAGTTATGAAGCTCTTCTAAAAGAATCATTTTTACTAAACCTAAAAATTATGTCTAAACTATGTCTATTTACTAAACCTAAAAATTTTGCCACAAAAGGGAAAACAGAAGAGAAGTTTGAGGAAAAATAGAAATACAAGATTCAAAATCAGTGAAACAACTGACTGCATTTTGTACAAGTAACCGTGTTACAGGGTGATCGGTACTTCCTTCCTCACTGAAAGTGCACAAATGGACATTGAGTGAAATGCCACAAAGAGAAAACCTCTTCCCAGCTCATCTGTTTTCCTGCTCTGCCACACACCTGCCCACATCCCCCGTGTCTGTGTAAGCCTGTGTATGCAGATTCTTCGTCGTGTTTTGTGCGGCTCGTGCACAATTCCCTATTCTCCAGCTACACTGCCAGTGGCTCCACTGAATGACCAAGGTGTGGAACAGCTCTCCCAGCAATGCTTGGTCACCACAATGCCAACAATAGCACCACTTTTTTTTCTAAGGTCTGAAGGGAATGAAATGGTGATTGCCTGCTTCTTGCGTCTCTATTTAGCCTCACAATGCCAAGATTGTCTTTCCCCAGCCTTTCTGTACTTTCCACCATGTTGCATAATCAGAGGAGATGTAACTCTGTGGCAGCTGGTTTTCTACTGCAAGTCACATACGTGCTCAACAGATATTAGTAACTTGGGAAAAAGACGCTCTTTACATCTTTAATCTACCTGTGAAAATTTGTAAATGGCTTCATGACTGAGTCCCTAGTCTCCTTCATTACCATCATCTGATTAGAAACGTAATTCTGAGAGAAGTGCCTGATTGGCTTTTGTTCTAAGACTCTTTTATTCTGTCCAGACAGTGCACATTTTAAAACTGTAATATTTTCTGAGAAGGAAAAAGAGTCTTAAAGTTCTGAAAAATCAAACTTTCAAAACATAGTGACATAGTAGTTTGGTGCTTTTAAAACTGTCTCCAATTAAAACCTATACAAAAATAAGACTACTCTACTTTAAATCACCAGATCAATTTTTAGGTCTGGGAATTATTAGCAAATAATTATGGTCTTCCATTTTTGTAATTCAACCTTCTTATTTTTTTACAGGGAACCTTTGATTTTACTAATTGCTATTTACTCAGACATGTAATCAGTCATACAAAAAATAAAATGTCTCTGCAAGGTAAAATAGATTTTTCACCCATTCTCTGTGACTTGGACAACGTAATTTTATGAAATTTCCCTGATCAGCTCTTATTCACCTTTTCCAGGAAGTTCAAATTCATCTATAAAGCCTCAATGCCATCTTCCATCACCATTAAGAATACTTTCAAAAGTGTTGTCCCAGCAACAAGTGCATTAGTCAATCCAATTGTTTGCTATGAAAAATGATGGGACAAATTTTGACATTAGAGACAAGGTCAGACTTATGCTGACTTAGTACTGTGTAGTGGCAGGTTTCCACATGTTAATCAAGAAAGTAAGATGTGTTCTCTTTTTTTTCTGTCCCTCCCTCCCTGTCTCTCTTTCTTCTACTTCTTTGTGTTTGCAAATATATTTATGTAATTTAGGAAGAAAATCTGATATATTAGGCAACTATAATTACAATATCCACCGTGCTAAAATTATCAAAATTATAGTTTGTGTGTTTTTTAAAAGCTGAGGCAAATAATATATTTATCAAAGTCAGTTTATTTTTATATAAGAAAGTGATGCACCTGCCTTTAAATTAATGAAAATGAGCTACAAAAGTCAGACATTGTTTTGAAAATTAATTTTTGTCTACCGAAACTTCACTCTGTGCATGATTTCGAATACCTGATAATAACTTAGCTACATAGAAATGAGGAAAATATCAGCTCTGAATTTGAGAGTGAGTTATGTTATAATGTAATTAGAGTTACTAATTGGAAGAATGAAGTTCCCAAATTCTCTGTTCTGCCATCAGTGAGATCTAACCCAAAAATAAGAATTATCTAAAGCTTGCATATGAAATACAAGGTCCAGTTTGAACTTAAGTTTTGCTTTGTCACCACTGTGAGCTCCACATTTCAAGCATCTCCCACAAAAACAATACCCTTGACAAGACTCCATCACACTGCAAACCCGTCATTCCTCAGTCTTCAAACCTACTTCTCCCAATGAAGAAATCTGATGAAATATTAGCACTTCATGTCCCACTGCAGATCCTACGCACAACTGAACAAAAAGAAGAAAAACACTCCCAGTGCATTATTACAAGTATTTTGCCCCTCCACCTTCTTCACATTTGGGGTTTTTCAGACTGGGAAGATATGGTAGAAAAGCTGGTGAGTCTTCTGGCTTGTATCTTGTGACATTAATTATAAATGAAGACATTAAAGAAATAATGGCAGTATAATTTTAAAGTGTATGATTTAATGACACACATCAACCTAACTTTTAAAGCTTTACTTAGTATAAGTCCTAAGAGATGATGTATTTCTAAGCAAAGTTTACAGGCTATGATTAATGATTATCTTCTGAATGTAGAACATTAATGCAGTCCCTCAGTAGATATGTTCATCCAGGAGGCTGAATGTTTACAGGCAAAGTAGAATCACAGAGCACAGGAGACGACATATTTATTGATGAATGTACTGTTTTGTCAATAGCACTGACGTGAAGCTGTGTCATATTGAACCATTTAAGCAGAAAGTTCTTGTGTGGTGAATTTGCAGAATTAGTCTTGTTTGTGTTTTGTTCTGTTTTGTGGTGTTTCATATTTGAGAAAACAAAAATTATTCTGAAGGTGGGCACTAGTGACAATTTTGGTTGAGCATTTCTCAATCTTCTAGGTGTTTCTGCTAACCAGGTTGTGATCCTGGCTTACAATGTACCTTACAAGGTTACATTATAGGATTTGTAGTCAGCGTGGCTTTAGTGTTGCGTATTACCTTTCACATTGCACGGAGGTTCTGCATGCACCCAAGTAGAAACTGACCATGATGGTAAACTTGCAGTCACTTACTGAAAACAAGCAAACAAAACACTCTTGTCACCCTTCTGCATTTTGGACAAGACCAAAATTCCTGAGAAACCTCTTTATTTAGCCACAAATGGAGAAATTAAAGTGGGCTAGCTGAAAATACATCAGCAAAGATATTATGATGAGGAAGAAATAAGCATGTAACACTCAGAACTGTATATGAACACACATATATTTACACACTTATAGAGAAGGACTGTGAGGCACATGAGAATGAAATGCCACAAACTTGGCTGGAAAATAATATCTGTAATCTCTGGATTCAGACATTGTATGGAAGAGGTTATCTTTATTTGCTGAGTTATATGGCTTCTGAAAATTATCTTTCACTTATTGTGAGCGTTTTAGGGTAAATCAATATTTTTTGCAAATATTTTTTATTTTTGTAACAAGGTCTGTTCTTACTTAGTTCTCAGAGTGGTCATCTTGAGTCAGAGTGTAGCATTGCCGTGAAGTCTTGAGGGTGACAGCAGAAATGGAAAACCACCTCTGACGAAACAGCATGGCCTTAATGAGAAAAATATGACACATTTCCAAGCTGGTGAGTAGAGTGTAAATTTTTAGTGTTTGCTAAGCTGAAAGCCTTATTGTTTCATGGTTGGAATTTACAGGTAATCAAAAATGGCTACATCCTAGTGTCGGGGATCTTCCACTCAAATTTCAGCTTTCAAACAGTCTTAAAATCAAGCCAGACCTCAAATGTCTAAAAGCTGAACTTTCTTCTGCACATGGACATATCTTTTTAATTACTATTAGCCTGAATCCCTAGACTTTTCAGAGATTTATGTCCCTTTATGGGATGGAGTCTTGCAGAGCACTGTCATTACCACAGGCAGAGTATGAGCCACCGCAGGAAGCATGCAGGTGGTGTAAAGCTCTGCTGATCCTGCCATGAAAACAGCAGGGTTCTGCATTTGCCAGTGTTACAGTGCTTTAAAGGGGGCCGTGGGGATGTGGCACAGGATGCTGTCAACCAACTGTCTATTTAGCAACCTAGCCTTTGGCTGGAGTGGTGAGTGTGGGAGCTGAGCTGGGGCTAAGAGAGAGGGCAAGGATGTGGGCAGCACTGGGTGGTGGGATGAGAAATGGAAAGCGTGCAAGGATGACCTCGCAGTGAGATTCCTGGGAAAGCAGGAGGGGGCAAGCTCTGGCAGTCACCTTCGCTACGGCACAGCCGCCTTTCACTGCCTCCAGTCCACATCAACCATTTGCCTCGTGGTTGTATCCTGTGCGTTGTAGACATCATCTAACTCTAAATTCAGGTGACCCTTCTCAGAGATTTCAGTGGGAAGACATCCCCCTCTGATGATGCTTGGGTCTGAATGTTTATATACTGTGACTTTCATCATTTAACTATAAATCCAAGTGACCCTTCTAACAGATTTTGGTGGGAAGACATCCCCCTCTGACGACATTTGGGACCATGTGTTTATATACTGTGACATATTATGACTAATGTGCTATAATAAATTATATTTTGGTGTAAGTATGAGTCTCCTGTTGAAAGCTATGTACTAAATTAACAAATCTTCTTTTTCCTCTGGCATCAATCCTAAAGTGATCTGAGTAAGTGGTTACTCTGCCTCTTTGAACTTTGACTAAAAATCAAAAGTGGCAAAATTTTTCTTCTAGGTGGATGGGAAATTAAATTCTAAATTCTTCTGGAGTATATGATAGGGGTTGTAACTTCAAAAACAATTTTCTTCAGGGAGTAAAAGAAAAACTTTGTTGTTTGCAGACATAATGAATATGCAATGTAACTCAATATATTTCTTCACTTAGTAAGCTGTTCAATGAAAAACTTCAGAAAAATGACAATGTTCTTAATTTTCTACTTCTCAACTATTTACAGTTTCTTAGTGAACAATATACCTCTAAAGCAGTGTCTTGAAAATGGAACATATTGCACAGATATTGTGTAGAAATCTACAACCACAGTAGCAGGTATGCCATGACAGTCATCCTTTCCTTTAATGTCTAAATTAAACAATACATTTTTATAAGCTAACTTATGCTTTAAGTAAAGAATAAATAGTTTGGAAGGCTCAGATAGATCATGAAAATATATTTGGGACTAAGATAATACTCCAGTTGTTAAAAGAAATTTAATATGAAAATCAGTAATATTTTTTTCTTCATGTGTGAAAACTGATTTTATTTTTGAAGACAGCGCTGAAAGATGAGACAAAAAGGTGGTCACTATATGGAATTTTCTAACAAAGAAGAAAAAGAAAATTTTCAATTAGGTAAACTTGGAATATTATGTGATCTGCTACTAGTGGAAAATTCAATAAAGGATCTGAATATATTTTTTTGTGCATGCAGGCTTTTATACTTCTACATGAGCATTTACACAATTCTGCAATTCAACACAGAAAAGTTCTGTGAAGTTATTAATTTCATCTCCATGTTGGGGAGATATCATTCATAAATTGTTTTTCCTGTTGTGACCTATATTCTACAGTATGTCCAGTCATGGAAAAAAAAAAGGGGGATGTTTTAAAGAGTAATAGAATGAAAAATTTTTCTATTTTATTTCATATACTGATACCCCACCATCTGCTATCTGATTAGTCCTTTAGATCACACAACTCTCTTAGGCTATAAATATGCATAGACAAATATTCAATTTAAGGCTTCCAAAGGTAGACAAGGAACAGCTAAAACTATATAAATTAATTGTCAATAATTTATCATCAAGTACTCTAGCTGAGGAGTTTGCATGAACTTCTGCAAGGGCAAGGCATAGACATAAACAAAATCTTGTAGATAGATGGCAGTTCCAATCTATTTAAGACAACAGTCAGAACATGCCTTCACTCAAAGCCTCTTCTCATCAGACATGATTGCAACCACAGTAGTCTACAATTGTAAAGATAAGAGGATATTATTCTCTGGCATTTCATTCTTCTCTAATTTTTTATTTTGTTTCACCTCATACTTTATCTTTCAAATGCAAAACCTTAATAACTTGTCAGTCACATTCTACAGTGTAGCAAAATTGCAAATTATATTGAGAAGGGGCGGCAAAGCATGTTGCCCATCTATTCTGTAATCAAATATGTCCCTAGGTCTAATCAGTAAGAGGACAAGTCGGCTGACAATGCTTGTGCACATCTTTACATGATATTCTCAGTGTCAGCTGAACCAAGCAAAAGACTATGTGAAGATTCGCTCCTCTGAGGCCTGCTGCTGTATTGATTCTTTATTAAGGTACTCAGTAGCAAAAAGAAATTCAGCATGATTATTCAAACATGTTCCTGAAAACACTATGAAATATCATTTGCTTGACAATACCTTCTCAGGCAAATTTTAATGCACACTTCAGAAAATAGTTCAGAAATTATTTTGAGGCAGACAATTGACTTAAGAGTCAAAAAAGTCATATCCTTGTTGAACAGCACTACAAATCATTGAAAATTTCTTATTCAGCTTCTCCTTGGATATTGATTATTTTCTGTCTAACAGGAAAGAAAGAAAATGCAATTACAGCAGCACTGTTCCTGCTGCTACTACACGTACAGGTCTATCAGGTTTTCCAGTATTAACCCTTATTGTCACAGGCTTCTAAAATTAACAGTAGTCTGGCTCCCATGGGCTCAGCTCTACTTCAGTGTCTGAATCTTTACAAGGATTATATATTTAAAACACTTGGGGCCATATTCTGTTCACAACTATCCTCCTGTAAATCTGAACTCATGCCATAGTACCCAAGCGCAATCTCTTCATTCCACTTTTTGCCATCTTGCAGAAACTATTATGTTAAAAAATATTCCAGGAAATTGTCATGTCTAGTCTCCTAATACACATTTAGTAATCTGAAGATTTCAGAGGGGAAGAAAGTGTTACAATGCCCCCCCCCCTTATTATAATAATAATGATTGATTATATTTATACCAAATAGGGTAAACATAATGCACTTCAAAAATTTCTTGCTAATTATCATGTCTGTACATCAGAGGAGATTTTAGGATTAAAAAAAATTGATAGGCCCTTTTATACTGCATCACTGTATAGAAAAGAGCTGAGTTCTCTAGATCACCATTTCTTTATCTGGCAGATAATTTGCTCAAATGACCGAGAAGGGCTAGCTCTTGTGCAGAGGCACTGATGATATATGAAGCGGATGGAACTTTAGCAACATATGGTATGGCTTCAGAGTAGGTGTATTTAGTTTCATTTTTCTAATTAGGAAATTATATTTCAAGGTCTAGAAAACCCCCATTTTAGAAAATATTACAGTTCTAGGTAAACCAGCCTAGAGAAACCCTTTTCAATATTATGTGTGACAAAGCTGAACTGACTGTTGAATTCCTTATTCAGTTATATGACATTTTTTCTGACTAGTGTGAAAAGTAAAATTTTAAATTAGCTTAGTGATGCTTATAAAGTAGAGGATCAGGATACATCTATTTGTTTCGCATCACTTTGAATCAGGATCTAAACCTGGAGGAAAACACTTCAGAAGTTATTTAGTATTGTTTTAGCTGTGATTTAAGTCCACAGAAAATTAAACAGACTTTCATAAAAATTTAACAGGCTCTTCACTTAGTAGTTTTTAGGAGTTTGGAAAGAAAATCAGCAGGAAAAAAAGCCTGTTCTGTCATACCATATTATCAGACAACATCAGGTTTTCCTATGCTGCCTCAGTTAGATATCAGAAATAATGAGAAAATAATCATAACAACAGGTTGACTATTTTGAGGCTTTAAAAATGGGCTTATTTATTATTTTTAGATTAGATTCCAGAAAATTATCTTGGAAATTTTCTGAGGATCAGCTATGATTACAGAATAAAAAAGGCAGGACTGAAATGAAGAGCAGATGTAAGAGTCATTAGCTTGGAAAGAACCTCAGTGCACACTTCAGAAATGGCACCTCTGCTGAAAACAGCCCTACAATACATCATTGCACCACAAACTGAAAAAGAAAAGCAACTCACAGACAACTTCTGACAGCTAATGCAGCCAGATGTTTCCATCTAATTTTGTTGAATTAAGGAAAGAAAAAGCAGACATTTTCATGGCCATTTATAAAATCTATTGCCATAGAAATGAATCAGAAGTGAGATTTGAAATATCACCTATTTGCAAATTACCTATGTATTATTCAAAGCATTTAAAGCATATTAGCTGACCTCTAAGGACCTATTCTTTTCCTTCCTGTCCTCTCAGGTACAGGTCTGAAATTATAATCAGAGGGCTCATTTTAAAGCAATACACATGATAATGCTCCTTCCACTGATATTAATGCCACTATGAAAAGGATTCAGTTAAGAGTGGGTTAACCACAGTTAGTGGGTTAAAGTGTACAGAGAATGGGCTAAAGTGTACTGAACCAAGTTTATTGAGAGAGACATGACAGTGCTGTGTCTTGTGGAGTACTGTGTTGTGGAGGGATGTTGCTGTCTCTCTAGGTGATAGAGGAGTCGGTGACAAAATGAGGTAGTGACCCACTCAGAGATGTCTAACATATGCTGGCACAGATGCTACCAGACGTCTCCCACAGGGAAGGAGACAGGGAGTGATTATTGAATATTAGGGAAATTTGTACCAGAGAGGATTAAAGCTTTTTTCTTTTTCTTTTCCTGTTTTGGGGGAGGGGATGAGAATGGAGAGGGATCATTTCACTGCCCTGCTCTAGTGAAGAACAAAAGATAAGCAGCTGAAGTTCAACTTCATGAGCTGCCCCCCTCTTGATATATGTAAAGCCACATGTTCAAGCAACAGTAGATTAATGTGGAGATCTTTCATCTCTGGAGATAAGAGTTTAAATCTAGGTCAGATCCCATTCTGAGATGAAATATAAAAATGCCCATGCTATTTTTTTGCTTCTAGAAGAGAATATAATTGTTCTCTGGTATATTTTGAATTTTATTTTGAAATTAGTTGATTTCAGCAGTTTTAAAGTTCGTGTGGATGTTAAATGAATATATTAATAATGAATTTGTTGGACATTTGTTTTTCTCTGTTGCCCCATTAATTGGGTGTATAAAGTAAGTTCAGCATACAGATACACACAGACCTTTGAAAGGACAAAGGAACAACAGGCTAAATTTTGACTGAGTGAAATTGCCCATGGGGGAAACACTGATACTTCAGAGCAGAACCAAATATATGTATAAATAATTAATAAAAAAATACATGCACTACTTTTGTGATGCATTGTGGAGTACATAAACAGGATTCACAGAATACTTGACTGAATTTACTAGAGTGAGGCAGAATATAATGTAACTTTCTTCATCAAAGCTTCTCATTGGTTCAAATTACTGAAATGGATAAAAATGTCTGAATAATAAAAATTATGGTCTACATAGTGAGCTATGAATTTTACCAAAGTAGAAGCAAACTTGTCAATCTTTCTTTTTAGTGATTTATCTTTCTGATTATGATATTTCCTAGTAATGTCTGCGTCCACAAATGAAGTTTCTCCAAATACAGTAATTGAGTATTTCATTGAGTCTTCCTTTTCCCCCTGTAGTTTGTGGTCTTTAAGAGATTGGGACATAGTGAGAGGAAAGAGGATGCAAGGCTAAACCTCTCTGTCTGCTGGGTGAATCCAGAAGATAGACACCTGCTCCGTGGGAAGGAAGACTGCTGCCAGCCGTACATTCCTCATCCAGTTTTTGAAAACTTCTTTCCCAAGAGAGCAAGGAGTGAACAGATAACTACAGTGAGATTTCATTTTCAGAGCTGTAATTTCAAAACTGATGTTGAAGAAATGGTTTGCCTACAGAAATTCTATCTAAAAGTTGTACACTGGGGTTTGGATTTATAATCTCTATTCATGTGTCCAATTCCTATGTTATAACAAATCTTTCTGAGGTGACCAAGAGTCTTATGACTGATAACTACTTGCATGCAGACATTTATGTCCAAGAAAATAATTTTTAAGAAAGAAATTTTTGTAAGAGGACTGGACTGAAGTATGCTAACCAGCTCTCTAGCTCACCTATTTCCATGCTTAATCTTTCAGACCATTGTTTCGCTTATGCATTCCTCTCAAGTGTTAATTTCCATGAAGACATATTTTCCTGAAAAGTAACTTCAGCATTGGGACCAACAGAGTTGTTTATAACACCCAATCTAGACCATGTCATGCTCTGTCTGTGTACGTTCTATAGCATTATCTGTGTATCCTATTGTTATAGACCCTAAAAATGGATTTTTCAAGTGTTCCTTAAAGAGGAAAATGTGTAATTTTATTCCTTAAAACCTTTGTCTTGATAAGCAAGAAACTTTGGCATCAGAACAAAAGAACAGTGTAATTTTGTCCAAATTATTTTTGGGTCTACACACAGGATTACTGTACTCATGCTCATGCATGTGTTACAAGCATGACACCAATGAAAAAAAATCTTTGGACACACTAACAGATTTTCTGCCTTTTTTTTTTTTTACTTTAGAAGTGCCACCTTCTATCTCTAGTGCACTTCAAGTGCCCCAGCTATAGTCTGCACCATGTGACTGCTCTTCTTCTGATTCTCTGGCTGAGCTCTTTGATGTTTTCAGACAGCAAATAGATCCCCGCACAAAGACATTTCCAAAAAAAATTTTTCTGAACACAATTCAGACAAACTGTTGCCCTGTTAGTTTTTACATCCTTGCTGAAATATTTTGAGGGAAAATAATGTGATATATTTTTAGGTTCTGTGAAAAAATGGAGTGGATTTTAGTAAAAATTTCAATGCCTTCTGTGAAGATTATTGCCAATAATGATTAATATGCTTCTGGAGGTATTTATGGCACTTCAAACATAATTTTGCTCCTAGAAGGTTAACAAATGAGGTTTAGACTTTGCACATCTTAGTGCAGAAATCTGGACGAATAAATCATTTTTGCATGACTAAAGCAAGCAATATTGGCTGCTTTATTGTACATCAAAGTCAAAAATACTTGAACAAAAGGATTGGGCATCTCTCTGAAGACAGTGGCTAAAGCTCAGAAGTACACATATACATTTTCTTAAAATGAGCTTTTAAAAATAAGCTTCTTTATTGCCCTAGTTTTATTTATATCATTCCAGGTTTTAGAACATTTTTTGTACTAGAAGGGAATGTAATAATGCAAGACTAATTCAAAGAGATAAGTTGATGGGGTTGTGAGATGGTTTGGCACACAGCATAAAAATAGATGCAAGAAAATATCACGCAGCTAAATCAGTGCCAGAAAATTATGCCGTCTAAGGAGTGAAAGCCTCATAGTCAGCTACATAAGAGTATGACTTTGATATAACCCTACAGGCAGTTCTACACCCGCGAGCAGTCAGCACTGAGCACAGCCACATTGCTGGCAGTGAATCCACACAAAGGACTAGCCACAGGCCATGATGCCAATGCAGGAAGAATATATATTTCAATATTTGACATCTTGCTCTAACAGCTGCCAAGTTTGGCTGTAGCTATTGACCTGATTGCTCAAGGACAGAGAGGAAGAAGAAAAGAAGCAATGTAGGCAAGTGATAGGCAGAGATTTAAAGATCAGAAGCATACGTGTAGATAAATGAACAGACACACTGCCCAGAGGCGTGAAAGATCATCTTCTGGGAAATAAAAGCTGTATGATTATACAAACAAATACAAAGACATTTAAAGATATTTAACATAGTGGAGATGAATAAAAGAAAATTAAGAATTTGAAAAGTACTTGGCCATTTGTTGTATTTTAAAAATTTTCTATGTTACATGCTTAAGAATATAATCAAAAGAGATTCTCTTTAAGAAAAAATTCAAAGAGGAAAATCGTGCTTACATAAATGATGAGAAGTTTGCATCATTTCACAGCCAAAATTTTTCAGTTCATTTTAAAAGGTAAAGAATTAAAAGCTGCAGTTTTCCAGTGGGCTTTCCACATTTTTCAATCAGAATCTCTGATTTATCATAACCTTCACTGATACTGTTGTCCCTGTTCACAACTTTCTTTTTCCATTTCTTCTGCTGTTGTTCTCAGCAGTGAAATCTCCATGGCAAGGATAGTCATTTACTCCAGGGCAGATTTATCAGGGAAGTTAATGGGGTTGTCATGTCCCCTTAAATACCCATTAACACTTCCCCCTGTGATGCCTATTACGTGTCACAACAAAAGCGTAGCTGAACAGGTCCACTTTGCCATTGACAGTCCACTGAGGCAAAATGTTATTTGTTTGGTATTTGGATCAAGTTATTAATGAAAATATTCATTTTTCGTAGAGAGTAAACAGAAGTATTTTATTTGCTATTTATTTGTAAAAACAAGTATGGGAATGGGTTATGACCGCTATCCTAAAGTTGTGCTTAAGGGCACAGAGGAGAAGAAAAGACTCGTTATGTTTGTTATTTCCTCTTGCAAACAAGGCTGTGTACCTCCCCTGTGATAGATGCTCTAGTGCTTTATGGTCTATGGCTGAACTGTAGAGCTAAGAAGGTGTTATAAAGGGAAACTGTGAATGCTTTAGATGAAAGATTAGGAATAAAGCTATTAAATCTCTGTCCAAATTATTGTCATATTTGTCTTCACACAGAAACAAGCAGATATTTTTCTAATACAGCTTAGTTGTAGTTCTAACATTAAAGGAGAGAAAGGTTTAGGAAATTATTTTACTATTATACACTTCAAAATATTCTTAAAAGTGTAGAGGTTTTCTCCTTCAATATTTCCTTAAAAGCCCTTTTAGAAATACATATATATATATATGTTCTGAAAAATGTATTTTTCCTTTTGCACCTATGGGGTGAATTTATGCATTTGATTCTATGTTTTAAAGGGGTTTTTACTATTATTTGAACTGTGAAAAATGGTAGGTAGAAATCTGTGTTCATGTATCCTGGGCAATTCTTATGAGTTCTGTGTGCTCTGGCATATTACTTTATGAAAAGTAATTACTGACTTTCCAGATGAGTCACACTTTGACAGCTACTTTAAAAGTGCATTCTCTCCAATTTGGGTAAAGCAAACGGGCAAACAATGAATAACATGGGAATTGTACAAATAGCTATAGCAATTCAGCATCACAAGTCACTTGTGAAATCTGTAATATGTGAGGAGATTAGTAAGCGAATATAAGAACAATTCAGTACAAAAGGCAGCCTGAAGTTTCAAAGGTGACCTGCAAGAAACATTGATTTGTTTATTTTTTCCTGAAACCTGCCTCAAGGTTATTTATTTATCTATCTATCTATCTATCTATCTATCTATCTATCTATCTATCTATCTATCTATCTATCTATCTATCTATTTATTTATTTATTTTCTCATCTGTTTTTGAGGGCATGGAAACAAATCTTTGATGTCTCTCTCTCTCTTATTACTCTTTAAGATATAACGAACATGAAGCCTGTTGCATATTTGCTTTCACTTTGTTGAAGGGAGAGTAGGGTGCAGACAGTTTGATAGAAACTGAGAAGACTTTGTGAAGGGAGAATGGCATTTTTTTTATTTCATCCTTTAAAAAAATATTTAATTTGACCAGACAGGTTTATACCTGAAATCTTCTTCCTTTCTTTACATTTATCTTCAGCTTTAGAGTTTTCTTTCCAAACTTTGTTCACAGATAGATTTTTATTGATGTTCCCTTCAAATGCTGTAACCTGTGGCCATTCAGTGGTGAGAGGAGTCTGATGGGATGTTTGGCACAGGGGACAATATAAATCAGTGCAAATTCAACCAGCCAAATGGTATGGGTTTTTTAAATGTAGGGGAAAAATTACATGCTGACTCCAGATATTTCTTGGTGGAACTCAACTATTTCTCTAGAGTGGTAGAGACTTTCTCATCTTATTATAGGGTAGAGCATTAATGTCAGAAGCATCTTGCAACCAATATCCAGACTGGTCTGATACAAGTAAGTAATGGCAAGGATGCAGCTGAAGAATAAGTGATGAAAAAACATCCAAGAGTCCTTGAGTAAGCTAAAGAAATCCTCACTGTTTCCTTTCCTTTCCTTGCTATATGACGTTCTATTCCATCCTTTCATTTTCCCTAAATCTCACACACAGTGATTGGCAGAAGGGACTAAACACTATCTTTTTTAAGATGCTTTGACCGTACATCTTCCTGCTTTCATCTGTCCAGCCTGAGGCTTTCATCTGCATGCTCTAGTGAAGCACACTGAGTCTACTGTCAATTAGAAAATTGAATTTTGCCATCCTCGTAGACAGACACATAATGCAGCAGAGTTTAGTGCTTCTACCATGTGGATTCATGCCAGCTGAGGAGCTGATTCTAGAGGTACAGCAAGACACCAGTTCTTGAGTGTTTGTTTTTTAAATATTGGATTATGTTTACATGTTCCTATTAATAGAGGCTGACATTTAGTTGGCTACACACTGTGTCAGTTGCTTGAGATTCTTGGATTAGAATAAAACAAACATCATGATTCATTTGCTGAAGCTGTAGGAAAAACTCTTGCAAGAAGGGAAAGATTTAAGCTGGAGAGATTTCTCTTCCTCCTTTGCAGGCATGATGCTGAAGGTGAACTGTGATGTGCTTAGAAGAGGCAGATAGAAGTCTAATATAAACATACAGATGGGCAATTGTAGTAATGTATAATAGGTGAGGCAAACAGTAAGTACAAAGAACTAACACCAATTTGAAAATACATATGTGGGTGAGTGGCATGCCATATTGTCTTTATCCAGTATCTGAAATTAAAGATTTCACTTTTATCCATCTATCTGTCTGCATTGAATCCATCTACCTTTACTTTGATGAATCACTCTGTGAGGTCAATGACTATTCTGAGAGAAGAAAAACCCCAAATAGTGTCTACGTTTGCCTGGCAGAAGTTAAAAATTGATGTCCACATGGTAGGTTTAGTCAATGCATAGCGGGCTGATTCTGATTTCAAGCAAACACAAATTAAAACTGACTGTCCTGAAATGAGTGGAGCTGCTGAGAAGTGAAATTCCTGTTAAATCACAGTAAAACCTAGAGATGCATTTTTAACCAGCCAGATTTTCTGGTTTTTATTCTGAAACATGGAAGAATAGACCCTGAGAGCCACCTGGGAAGTGTTATGTGAAGTGGAAAAGACGAGGGTCAGTTGAGTTTTAGGTGCAGAAGTTGATATCTATGCCATTAAACAGTGCCTAAGAGTACTCACAGGCACAGGAATCCAGCAGTACTTGTGTTAGTAATATGTTTCAAGGGTCCCTCTTATGGCTTATGACAAGAAGCCCAACAATTCCCTGATACAGAAACAGTGGCCACACAACTTTCCCAAAAACAGACTGGCTGTTACCTTTCTATTCCTGTGAACAGGAGGATTGAACTTTTGATTTCCTATTCCACATCAGCTGGTATTAGTTTCAGAAAAAGATTCTGGATGTTTTTAAGCTAATACTGTTGCTGTACCTTTCTTTGTTGAACACATCTAGCTACTATATTTTATGCTTTTACGAAGAATTTCAGACACTTAAAAAAAGGAAGGAATTCATTGATCAATTTGCAAACAGAAACTCTTAACATAATCTTTAAAACAATGAGATTTAGTCTTTGTACAGACAATGCCTCTTCCTTCAGAGCCTGATGTTGACTCTTTGCATTATTGCATCCTTTTTCTCCTAAAAGTTTGTTGGAAAATCCAAGACTGGTGCTCCTTTTACACCCAGCTGACTTGATTTGCTAGGAAGAACTCACACCTCTGCATCTTGTCTTAGTCTTCTGGATGACTGGGTATTTAGTCCCACCTCACAGGCAGAAGACATCACACTGTCCTGTCTGAAGGAGGAGGAAGAGGTTGGAATGATATAATTCACCAAAGACAGACCTAAAGGGTATTATTACTGATATAAATTCATAGCTTAAAAAAGTGTCCAGGGTTTAGTGCTCTGGAGCAGGGTGAGCTCAGGAGGATGCACAAACTGTTGCTTTCTGATGCAAGGCAAGGCGACTTGGTTCTGAGGAAACGGCACGGCAACCCACTGCTCAGGGTCGCTCGGGCCAAGAACACACGCTAACACTAACGTGGTGGATGGTTCAAAGGCCTTCATTGCCCCGTCTCGTGGGGTTTTATAATCTGGGAGGTTTTTCTCTACGTCAGGGGGTCTTATCTTACTGTAATTGGTTAATAAGGAGTCGAAAGTTACTAATGTTAGGGGGGGGTCTACATTCTTGGGTGATCCCTTATTACTAGGCGTTAGGGGGAGAGGAATCTTGCTGCTTTCCGTGACATCGCGAGATTTTCCGAACGCCTATCCCTATCTACTACAACAAACATAGGACAAATGTCAGGCAATGTCCTGGTATATAGTTATAGGATACTAGGAGTACAGGTTAACACCAGTTACAGTGAGAAAGAAAGATATCTAATGGAACAATTTGGAACAAAATATCTAGATATCAGGATAGAACTAATTCCCCTCAGAGCATATCCCACTGAAGGCAGATTTTAAGGAAGATGGTTAACCAGAGAGCAAAGGAGAGGTGGTAGCCAGTCCCTTATCAGCTTTATGCAGTGAAAAGTGCACTAGAGTGTGTGACTAGAAAGAAGTGATGCCAGGGAAAAACCCTCCTCCTTTTGCTATTCTTCCTTCTCTCCTGCCAGACCCTTGCAGCCTCCAGAACTGAACCTGTCATGTTGTAAGCCTCAGAGTGAGGTGCAGTCACATCTGCAAACCAAGATTACTAAAACTAATTATTAAGTTGTACCAGTAGAGGTTTTATTTAAGACACATGCCAGCCATGCCACATTTTATATACCAAACTGGAGGATTATTATATTTGTTTTAGTTTACTGTCAAATGGGGGAAAAGAAGAAACAACTTAATTATATAAAAGAGGATGCTATTGGCAAGATATGTCCATTTCTGCTTTGGATATGAAGCTATGCTGCAGCCTGTTAGCCTAAACTCTTTTAAAATAATTGCCATACACTGTAGGCTTTTTTTCCCAGAAGGAAGAATATTAATACATGTCAGAGAAAGGCTGTACATTGTAACAGTGTTCTGTCTTAATTCCTAGGAGTAGTAATGCAACCTATTGCTCTGCAAACGTGAGCTTCATAAAGATCATGTGCATATGCATACCATGATAAGATTAAGGGAGTTTTTGCTTCATACAAACTTGTATTATATTTATCTTGGGACAGTGTTCTCTGTCTTAGTGAAATGTGAGGTGCTTCCCAATGTCCTTTCAGTGTGAATCACAGCTGGTGTAAAAGGTAAAAGTTTTTTGTGGGCCACGGGTATCTCACCCAGTGTGTCACCCTGTGCTTTGTGGGCTTTGCAGAAGGGGGTTGAGTCTGGTAATCTCAGGCTAGATAAAACTGCTACAGGAATTGGAACAGCTAGTGTAATTTTGCCTCTGTTATCAAGCTGAGTTGTCTGAAGTGGCCTGAATTTCTTACACAATATGCTTTATCCCTTGTGTTTATATAGTAGTTCTATTTGAGAGAACAAGGTTTATGTGTTGAAAAATGCTGGAGTGCGGCAGAGGTCAAATGTACATACTGTACAGCAAATACCGCAAGTAATTTGTGCACCTGTATTTTTGGAAAATGCTTCTTTGTGAGTTACAGCAAAGTGCTTTCTGAAGCTGGGAATGTCTCATTTTTTATTGACTTAAGTTTGCTTTCAACTTGAAAACTTAAAATTCGAAGATTAGGTTTGAAAAGTGAGTTTGAGTAGGTGTTTTCAAGTTTGTTACTATGAGAAAGAAAATATGGATTATCTGAGTACTTATGTTTCATTAAAGAGGAGATATCGTACGTTCAGAACAATAAAAAAGCAAGCAAATTACAAGAATTAGGCTTTATTATGACATAATTATATCTTTAAAACTATAAGGGAAAGCTATAGTGTTTACATGTAGCTGGATATAGTAACACGCAAGTACCAATTATGAGATAAATAGTTGTCATCCTCATTCATGTATGCTTCCTAAAGACTGAAATGTAAATCTGTTACACAGATTTTGCAAGAATAAAAGAAATTACATTGGTTAAGGTGTAAACTGAAAAGGTGTAAATTTAAAATTACAGTGACTCTGAAAATGAATAATTCTGAAATGAATAATTCTTGCAGAAATAGACAAATACACGCAGAAATATTGTTTACAAATGCAATTCAATTAAGTCTGTAGTTTCTCTATGTATACATAATAATCTTGAACAAGCAAAATACCTGCAGATTAACTTCCAGGTATACATTAGGCAGCTCCTAATAATTTTTTATAACAACATCACACAACATCACATACAAAAATGTATTATTCTTCATATTTTATGATAAATATCAGCATAAATTCACTTCAATTTCACAGCATAAGCCCTTAGAAATTAAGTAAATGTGACTACAATCTTGCAAAATGCTTGATTCTGCTGCAGGATTCTTCATACCAAGAAATAGGACTAAGACATACTTTTTTAAAATGCTGAACAGATTAATCTTTTTTTAAAAAGAAGGAATAAACAGATGTAGCACAGCATTCATGGCTAGAACAGTGTTTAATTCTGTACTCTGGCATTGGACTCGTGTAGGGATTTCAGTAGTTTGAAGGACAAATTCACACAAGAAAATCTGTATTCCTCTGATCCAGCTGTATTGTAATTTTACATTGGTATTCTTGCATTTCTGCATGTTTAGATTTTTCTTCTCCTGTCCAAGGATGACTTTTCTAACATTATGTTTTTAAATCTGACAAGGTCATACGAGCTAAAAAAAAGAGAAGAAGAAGAAGGGTCATCAAAAGGGGAAAAAATAACAGAACTACGGTGAAATGGCTCTCTGTTGGCCTTTGTATCGATTCAGAGTGTGTCAAAAGGGTCTTTTGTCGTGCCCCTACCACGGCATACTAATTTGCTAGATCAAGTCTGTCAGAATATCGACTGGAAGTAAAGAACTACAGTGGCAGCTTTTGTGTTTCATACAGCAGGGAGCCTGTGTGTGAAACAGGATTATCAGAGGGTCATGAAGAGAGTCAAGGGATGTCCATCACTTCCCTTCTGGTAATGTAATGGGGCGGGTGCCTGGATGTGATTAAGATGTAGGACACAGGAGGCATAGCGGTGAACAAATCAGACACACACACACACATGCAAATCAGGTCGGCTGCTGTTAACCACGTATTTTTAATGAAAAATCCAGAGACAGACCAAGAAAATACCTAAATAGCTGTATTCTGATTTAATATCAAACTGTCTATTCAATGTCTGGTGCCTGCTTCCCTGCATGTATGTGTAGAAAATGTACAACCCATAGAAGTGTTCAATTTTTAAATTTTTTTTTTTAATATTTAATTTTCTTTTTAATGTGACATTCCAATCTACAAGTGGGGGGTTTTTACCTTTTTTTTTTTAATGTTGTATGTAGCATTGCTGGATGATAACAGCAAACATGCAGGGGCCAAACAAAGATAAAATGGTGCTTTGTGCTATGGCTATGCTTGTACGCCACATTCAGACAGGATGCTCATCACTCTGCTGTGGGTTTAGCCTTGACTTAGATGTCATTGTCATTCTAATATAGCATGAGCAAAATATATTTCTAGAAATCAAGGAAAAAATAGAAGTATTTGTAGTGCCTGAACAATACATAGGCTTGGTAAGTGCCTCTTTTTAAAATTGTGGCAGGGAATGTTTGCTTCCTGGAGATTCAGGCTGCATCTCTGTAGCTTATGTGAGAGCTGTAAGGAGCTTTCTGGCACACACTGACATGATTTGCAATGCCTGTCGTCTGTACAATCCATTTTTCCTGAGCTTTGTTCCTAATCTTTAATCCTTCGTTTCTGAAAATTCGGCACTAAGTAGGAAAACAATGTAAGATGCCAAAAAAACAATGGCTTTTGCATATGTAGCCTTTGAAGGCCTGATCCAAACCCCATGGACCAGGGGAAAATAGCTGTCTCAGTTAGCTTATCAATGAAACACCAAAACTTGGAAAAGTCTATATCTATTTCTTGTTACCCTATTTACTAGCAGGCAAGACTAAGGCAGTTTCAAGAGCCAAGGGTTCCATCTAGGAAACCACTTCTTTTCCCCTCTTTTTGTTTTCAGCTCCCTTTCCCTTTTCCTTTTTCAAGGAGCAGAAAAAGATTGTAACTCTTTATAAAGTGTTGCTCTGGGATGCATAGATAGCATTCTGTTTCCTTTGAAGGCAAAGCAAAGTTCTTGTGGACTGTAAGGTAAATAAATTAGCACCCTGTTTTGCATGTAACTATTTTATTTCCTCTGAAAATGGGATAATTGTACTGATGGTATCCTGCTCAGAGCCAAAGAGGGTGCTCAACAGTGGCCAAACAACACTCCGCCTGAACCTGGCTAACAAATGATGACTAACAAAAAGATCTTGTGGGTGTAGGCATACCTAGAAATAATGATTTTGATGTAGTGCTTCTTACTGCAGTTAAGAACCAGTGGGCAGATATTCAGTAGCAGCTACACACAGAGCAAAGGGAATTGCACAAGTGAGCTTTAATTTTGTTTTCAACGTCTTTGTTCACTAAGGTTGGTGCTTTGCAATATTCATTGCAATTGGAGCTCATGGCAGGATGAAGCAATATTTATTAGAAAATAGCTTTTCTGTGCATATCTCAGGTGGAAGCAACTCCTGTCATAGTTATCAGCTACGTGGAGCTTCAAGGACAGAAGCATGACATAAAGCATGAATATATGAAAGGAAGAGGTGAGTCCTGGGAACTTGTCTGACAGGAAAGTCTGACTCATTTCTTTCAAGACATGTCATGTGCCCATGCTCTGCTGCTGGAAACTACCCTTACTCCTGCCAACCAATATTTTCCACTTACCCATTGACCAGGAGTTTTAAGGTTTAGTTCAGAGTCAGAGATCAGATCTGAAGAAGACAGAATGATAAGGGGAATATTCTTCTGAAAAATACATCTTTGTGACAGGTCTTTCTAAATCTCAGGGAGCAAAACTCATGATCTGGAAATGCCCAAATGAACAGAAATTAGCAGAGGCTGAGTATTGAAAAAGATACTCTCTAGGTGTATTAAGAAAGGAGACTTACAGAACATGTGTAGGACATATTTCTATCAAATAATTCTTGTGCCTCATGACAAATGGCAGCATAATTATAACATGAGGGATATAAGACAATTGTGCAGAGGAGACATTACACACTGTCTTGTTGATATTATCTCAAGTGTCCAGAGATGGAGGTATGAATCATATGAAAGGGGACCACAGATTGAAAAAGAGTAGGATTTCTTATCAGAATGACAACTTCCATGTAATTCTGTGGAAATGGCAGTAAGCATGGAAATGGAATATACTAGTACATACAACAGTGTTTGTCTGAGAAGGTAGAACAATTCTTAGAAGCCTAAGATGGCTTTCATCTTTTGAAGTTAGTGCAGATGTCAGGGTGGGAAAGGATCATGACACATTACTGACTGACAAGGATGCATAATGTGAAGGTCAAATGTGACTTGATGCAATTCCATGCTCGGTATTGTTTCCTTCCGTGTCACCCGCTGAAATCTGAAATGCAAGCCAAACATATTCAAAAAGCAAAAGAAAAATCTTTTTATGAGTTCAGGAAGTGCAGTAGAAGCACGTAACCAAGAAAAAAAATCTTCTTTACAATGTCAAATTAATTCTTGTCGTTTTGAAATACAATTTTTTCCCTCTATCTGTTCCCAATCTCTTAAGACTCAGAACCAAAACCTGGAAATAACGTAATGCTAAGTGTGAAAATTCACAATAATTTTTTACCCTTAAGACTGTCCACCCCACCAAAGCCCTGGATTACAGCCTATCACATGTCACCAAAGATAGTTACAAAATACCCACCAGGAAAAAATGCTCTGCACTAATAGTCAGGATTTTTCCCCTTTGTCTGTACCCAGTGGTGCAAAACGCTGGCAACAAGTTAAAAATAAACCTAGACAGAGCTCAGAGAGGTGATACGATGTGACCCATCTGCCTGATCGGTGGTTACTGGAAGTGATATGCCTTAGCACTGAGCCTGCAGCAGAGCTTTCTTTTTTACCCACAGCCATCCCTACACACGTTCATTTAGGTTTAAAGCAAAGGAGTTAGCTCCTGTTTGCTGGCTGAACTCCAAAGCAAATAATTGTGTTCTGCCTACTTAAAAGTCCCTATTAACTTTACATGTACATGATATCAAACAATTTCCTGTTGCTACATAGCATATGTTTTCAGGCAATTTTTTTCACACTTACAGATTTCTTTGCTTCTATATGTATTCACAGAGATATATTTATATTCTAAAGGGCACACGCGTTAAGCAATCCTCACTTATTCTTTACCTATTTCACAAATGTTGTAGGATTCTGACAAATGTCTTTAAATTATATTTGTATACCTCTTCTATTTTATTTCAGTCATTATAATACAAGATGCAAACAGTTTTAATGATAGTTGATAATTCTTCTTCTACCCCTTTCATAGTTTTGGACACCAAATTACTTTCTGCATGCTAGTAAAGCAGAAGTTAGTTGAATTTTTGGTTTAATTTTCCCCTACAAATTCTGACTGATGTATAAGTATTTGGTAAACTGATTGAAAGAAAATTAAAGTGCCCATTTTGGAGTAATTTCTGAATCAATACAATGTACTCCCATGACAGGGAAGGGACTGCAGAAGTAGAATTTCATTCCTTAATCTGATTCGTAAAGTGTTAATAACATGTTTCAATTCTCCACTTCATCAAGAATCTTTAATGAGAGTGTGAAGTGCCCTACTCTTGGAAGGACTAAAATACTTTTAGACAGTTATCTCTGCCTGAGGAAGAGCAACTGAGAATTGTCAATGACAGAGGAGTACTCAGCGCTCATAATAAAATGCTCTCTATGAAACATATTTTGAGGTCTCTGATGATTTTTATGTGAAACAGATCAGAACTATCTGTTTTTGTAAAATTCTGAAGCCCGTGACCTGTGACAAAATGATGAACAAATTCTTTTAGTTTTCCTCTGGTAAAATCAACAGGTTTTTTATGTTGACATATAAAGTAAAGCATGTTAATGTCTTAATCTAAGTATATTTAAATAGTTTTTAAAACACCTTATTATTTAAATAAATTTTCACAGAGCCTTTAGTTTCTTTGAACTGTGTTGCAAGTTATATTCACTTTATCCAGCTTCCAAAACACATGGAAGTACTGTACCAAGTTAGAGAGGGGGAGTTTTTCTGTAACTGTGGCTAGACAACACACCTTCCAGAAGGGATCCTGGCATGGCTGATCCATGACACAGCACTGTAGCTTCTCTTCCAGATTAGTCAAGAGGACATGGTATCAGAGAACAGGAGGTGGCCACAGTGCTGTGCTTTAAGTCCGTGTATTCACACTGTGCCTGCTTGCATGTACACAAAAGACATATTTTGGGACCTGACCGAGCTGTGATGATTCAAAGACCAGCATTTGGACCATGGAATTGTCACCACAAATTTCCATTTTATATCAGCACACAGTGGTCCAAATGTAACAGATGACCCTTCTTCAGAATTGGGATGTACTGGTACATGGTTGAGCAATCCAGTAAAGTCAGAACACGACTATGTCGTACACAGCCCGGAGGAGGGACACAGGGACCAGACCACAAGCCTTATGAGTTACAGATGATGGACCTGGAGATGTTTAGACACTGCAAAATGAGTCTGAGGAAGAACTTATTGCTCCTGGAATCTGACAGAAAGGAGGCTGCAGCCAGGTGAGGGTTCACTCTCTTCTGCCATGTAACCAATAACAGGACAAAAGGAAACAGAGTCAAGTTGTGCCAGGGGAGGTTTAGATTAGTTATAGGAAAAATGTTTCATCTCACTGGCTTAGGACTGGTGAGGACAATTTAAAAACATGAGGGGCACGTGTGTATTCCTTTATTTCTTTACTCCTTGTAGACATTGGATCCTTCCTACATCAACCTTGCAAACAAACAAAAACCCAACCAATCAAAACAAGGGTCATGCCTGCCTTGATAACTCTATAATTTAAGTAGCTTATAGCTTAGAAAGTCATTCCCTGCTGCCTGAACAAATTAAAATTCACATCATCCACTTCTTAGTTTGAGGGTGCTGTATGCATTAGCTAACCCTTCTAAAATTCTTTGAAGAAAACACTCAGCAAGTGACATGCTGAAGTACTCTTGGTGACATGGAAGCCCAAAAAGCTACTTCTCTGTTACCCATCTCAAACAACTATCAATAATCAAGAAATGTTCTTAATGGCTTTCACAGATAATAGTCCTTCAGTGATGCTGAGTTTTTCTATCACTGTTTCAATAATTTTTAATAATCATGTCACTTTGTTCACAAGCATCCAGGTAACATCTACAAGTACACACAGTTGGCTACTGAACCCTTTTCAGTTTCTGTTGTACACTTACCCTTCCACACACCTGTGTATCTGTCCATCCATCCATCCATCCATCCATCCATCCATCCATCCATCCATCCATCCATCCATCCATCCATCCATCCATCCTTGCTTTGATATAGGTGATATCACTCTAGCATTGAAAGACTTTACAGACCTTTCTCTGGATTTTCGTGCCAGTATTCAGAACAGGCAAGCAGTCTTATTCACATTTTACAGTATCACAGAAGCCACATAATTGACTGAAGAAGAAGAAAATTTAAGGAAATCTATTCTAGAAAACAGTTTCTTCTACTATTTCAATGTATTTTTCCAAAACTGGTGATAAAAATATTCTTGGAATTGTTTTGTGGCCCTTACGGACTTTTATTTTTCAAGCTATTTGGTGTTAGGCCTACCATAACCATTACTGTCTCATACCACATTCACAGGCATCCTGAATCAGTACATCTTCATTGTCCTAAATGAGAAAATTGGAAAGAATTCCCCTGGAGTCTTTCATTCCAAGACTATCTGGTTTCTTTTTATAAAATGTGCTAGTATGGGCCACTTCTGTATCTGTTCTGACTGCAAATGTCTGAATTCTTTAAACAGTGTTTGTAACAAATGTCAAATTTCACTTCAAGCAGTGATGTTACCTGATGTCAACTTTTATTTTTCTGCTCTTCTGTATAGCTCTGCTTTGAAACATTCTTCTTAATTAACAATGTAATACCTTGTTCTGAGATTATTTGTATCTTCTTGAAGCATCAAAATGACTTCTTCCTAAAATGATAGTATTTTTAGGTATTTTTCCATCCATATGATTTTTGTGTCAAGTCTACTAGTTAGTTGACACAATTTTTAAATCTGTCACCTTGAATTTTACCTCTCCCAATACTTTTAGTGAAGATGGCGTGGCTCCACCATTACACCCCGGACCTTCTTCATCTCCCTTAAATTTATAAGATGAAAAGAGCTGTCAAATTACATTACTCCCATATTCAATCTCTCACTTCACCTGCCTGGATGACCATAATAACTACATCATAGAAGTAATCCTTGCACTTCTGGACTTTGACAACTGGGAAGGCTTATTCACTTTCTGCTCAGGTGCAATCTTTGTCATGTACAATAACAAGTTAGAGATGAACTACAGCAGAATGAGAAAAATACTAAGAACATCAGCTGAGATGGTTCTTGTGCAGAGACTAGCACTTCTACTAAAACATTGAAAAGATCAAGACATCTCTTAAGACAGAATCTTCATTTATGAGACCAAATTTGGTTTTTACTAGGCAGAAAAGCTCTCATTTTCTCTTTCTCTGAGGACAATTTAGCTAATAACCAAACAAATGCTCTTTATATGGAAGGAAATAAATATAAATCCAAGCCCGAAATGGTTATTAATCTCCAGAAAGAGATTTTTTTCTTCTATTTAAAAATAGATTACACTCCATTAAAAAATTATGGACTATTTTTATTATTGATTTGGCCTGAAACTTCAAATCTAATTAGTTCAAGATTTTGGCATGAGTAGTTTTATTTTTTGAATATGTCTTGGTAATATAACAGTTGGATTTATTAAGAGTTTTATGAAAACAGGTAGAGAAAAGTAAGAAAAATAGTCAAGACTTTTCATTCTTTAAAAAATTAGAAAATGAGAAAAATTTCAGAAAAAACTTATTAATTTTTGGAAGGCAGGACGCGGATACTATGGTTTCAAAGTCATGACTAATCAGTATTAAATGTTCTTTTGAGTGTGTGTACTATCCACCTCATAATATCTGAATCTTTCATTACATGAATTTTGGGACCAGAATTAAGCAAGCAGGATTCCTGTGCCATTTTAAGATTTAAGTTCTCAGATTTTCAGTTTTAAAAGGTTGACTGAATTTCAAATTTTCTGTCAAGAAAAGTTTGTGTGAGTTATGCAATAAAATATGCATTAATGAAAGAGGTGTTATTTGCCAAAGATACTAAAATATAACCGTGCATGCAAAAATAATTGCACCTAATAAAATATAAAGACTATTTTTTCCACATCTTCATAGGAAAAAAAAAATTAAAATTTGTATGCATAGGAAAACAAAGAATAAGAGAACCTTTGTATATTTGCAATGCTGTAGCATCAAGAAATACAGTGAAAAATGTGCCCCTTGACAGAGAGCCTTTTAGGGAGAGAAAAAAGGCAGTCCAGTAAATTTAGCTTCATATTTTATAAAATTTACATTGGAATATCCTGACACTAATATAACCCAAGTAGCTTAACAAAGATCTGCTAGCACAACCTGAGATAGTTCAAGATTGTGTACTATCTTCAAGTTCATGAGATCATACAAGGCTTGCTGTCAAGTAAAAAATAAAATCTAAGCATTAAGTATCATGAATCATAAGAAATAAGCCTCTTTGAAAAGAAAAAGAGCATGGAAATTAACGAAGGAAAAAAGTAAGGTTTTGAAAGAGGATACAGAAGGCAAATCATCCTTAGCTATAAGGAACTCAGTGTTTTACATCATTTCTTCTTCCACTGAAGTAGCAGTAAATTGAAGGAATCACATGTTCATATTTTTCATATTATAAAAATAAGTTAGTGATCCAATTCATCATTCTATGTTGTGGACATTTTATAAAAAACCCCAAAAAAACCAACAACGCCTCAATTATCAAAGATTTTTGTCCAAATGTTCTAAAGATTTTGTGAAAACTAAGCCACTGATGAGCTTTGTTATTTCTAGCCTATGATTTGCCAATGAGAGCAGAGCAGTCAAAGTGTACACATGCACACAGAGTCATACATACCCACAGTCTGGGGCTGGTTTTTTCTCTTCAGAAAATGGTAAAAATACACATTTTAATCCATCAAAATTCAGCCATTCTCAATTGTAAGTGAACATCTGCTCTCATCTAGGAAGCTTTTTAAACTTCTTGACAGTTAAAAGAACTGTAATCCCTAGAGACAAACAATTTCCTTTTCAGAGAAAATTTGTATCATGGATGGCATTATGGTGGGAAACTGCAGTATGCTGCATGCAGTTGTAAGTGAACACACAGCATAGTTATCTCCAGAACTTCAGCAGAAGCTCTCGTTCTTATTCACCAGAACTTCAGCATTTCACTCAATAGAAAAAAAAATACCTGCAAAATAATTAAAAATGTTAGTTTGGTTTCTATAAAATCGCTAGTTAGATTATTAACAGTCTTTCTAAAACTATAAAAGGCCAAAGTCAACTTTTTTTTTAAAGCAGATTTTTATTTATAATCCTTGTTTAATAGTACTTGAAATCAGCTTTCCCAGCTACTAGAGGATAGATATGATCACTTATCAGTGCAACTTACAAAAGCAGAAAGATGTAAAATATTCTATCTAGGTTTTTAGCCATTCTAAAAACTGTGTGTTTAAATCTGTAAGTTGCAATCTACTGTCACTTAGTATATCACTTGGGTTACATTTTTTACTGTATTATGAACATAAACAGGATATAAGGTGTGGATCCACTCTTGTTCAGGCACCAGGACCATGATCTTTTATTCTTCCCAAGAATACAGTAAATGTTCACCACAATTCTAGGAACCAGGAGCTCCCTCTGCCTCCCTGAACAAGTCCTGGCTCTTCTTTAATGTTGTCCTCAAATTATGTTTTCCTTTTAACGTTGTCCTCAAACTATGTTTTCCTTTTGTCCTATAGTACTGGAGTTTCTCTTGCAGTGAAATTCTGTTGCCACAATACAAACCAAAAATATTTTAATAATTTTTCGCATGCTGTGGGGCAGGATGTAAACACAACAGCACTGAGTTAAAAGAATGGCATTGGCCTGAATGGTCACTAGCAAAAGAAAGATTCAAATAATACAATAAAGAGGTTTATTTTTATAAGTTCCTGTAGACAAGATCCTTAGTGACTAAGTTGCTACTCTCCTTTTCAAAGGTGTTCAGTACCTCCATTTTTTACGAAATTCAATGAGAAAAGAGCTTGTTCAAATGCTACCAATGTCTCACGTATCTTATAAATAGTGCTAGCATATATGAGATTTACTGAATGCAATTAAGTTAATTTCTTTAAAATGTGCAGTAAATCAGGGTAGTTATGTCCATAAGGCAAAGAAATAAAAAGTTATCTGGAGCAAGTATATAAAAAATGTTATGTGTTAAATTTTTCTATCCCTTATTATCTTTATTAATTATTATTTACCCCTGAAGCAGATCTCTGTATGTGTAAGTACAATGGTAAGTGACCAAATCCAAATGAAATATCAGTCGTACAAATCACCTGAGCTGCTGTGATACTGTTGATGTAAGGACCCTAGTAAAAGATATTGGGACTTTGACATTAAACACTAACAAAACAGCTTTTGCAGTTTAGGATGCCACTTCCTCCAGTTTATCTGTCATGTCCAGGAATTACTCTACACCAGAGCTGCCAAAATGGAACCTGAGCACTTTAGTGCAATGTCTACCAGGTGGGGCCTGACAGTCAAAACAGTTAGTTAAACCAAGAGGCACCTGAGAACTGTCAACACATTTTGTTTAATTAAATGATTGTGTTGTTGAGAACATGTTAGTTAGCTACTGGTTCCTTCCCATATCTGAATTTTGAGGTAACAAATTTAATCTCACATCTTGGACAAATGAACATGTAGAGAGTTGTCAGCTGAGTTCAGCTTAAAGCTTTCTTTTGAGTTGCTTGGTTGTGTTAGATGCTCTTCTCACAGCCTCAGACAAATTTTTTTATCTTACCTGAAATATAGAAACATATTTGGCAAGTTAGCAACTACAATTAATGATTCTGCATAGATAGTATCATGCATTTTCCAGTTTTGTCAGAATTCTTTAATTTTCTTCCCGCTTTCTTAGGTGTTAAAAATTATGCCACTTCAAACAATCCCTGTGGTGACATAGAGAATTTTTCTCATGGGTTTTCTGCTCTTCCACTGCCATATGTCCATAACAAATTGTTTTACATGGGCAATTGCATCTTACAAAGCAAGAATGTACAAGAACAGTTCTAAAGCAGATAATTTCCTGAATTTTCTGAAATTTCTCCCCCTTCTTTCAACCCCTATTCTTTTGCTTGTTCATGTGAATGAAAAATACAGAAATTATTCTTCATATCTCTATTTCTAAATTGAATTTGTCATTATAACATTGTATTATCATTTATTTTTAAGATTAAATTTCTGCTAATCTCTGCAATTTTCTCCTTCAAGTATACACACAGATAATTCTCATTAAGGGAAAAATGCAAATGTCAGAATGAGTGAAATATCTCTCTCCTCATATGTTTTTCTCTGACATGAACTGCAGGAAATACAGTTTACTGCGTTTTGCACAACTTGAGGCCACATACTGGGCATAGCTATTAATGAAAGACCGTTACAGTGCAGACAGAATGACTGAGACCAAGCGTAAGCATAGATAACAGAAAAATGCAAGAAGGTGGTATTTGCAACTTGTTAGTCTTGACTTACTAACTTACTATCAAGAGTTACTACCTAACTCTTGATAGGAAGTTAGTAAGTCAACTAACTTACTATCAAGAGTTATTTCTGTAAATAAAATTCGTCTGCTTCACTCTCTACATCATGCAGAAACAAGAGAGCCCAAGTTTCATGAGTGGCAGAGCAGTTGGTGTCTGTCTGATCTACAGCTTCCTTCTTTGCTGTCTTGCTGACTCACCCCAAGCAGCATCAGGAAGCTGGAAGATAAGGAAGGGTGTGCCAGCTGAGCTAGTACTACATGCATACATACCTGCACCCCCAGCAGGAACAGAGGAAAAATTGCATCAAGTTAAAAACAGTCTTAGAAAAAGGCATCAAATTTATCCAGGACTAGCCAAATAAGCAGTACGTTCCCCGGAGCTGTAGAATAACCTTGTGCACTTATTTATTATAATGAAGAGTGTTCATCTACCACACGATTTGCAAGTGATCATAAAGCTCTATTAACCATAGACATGATTCTGCCAAGTACTCCCCTTTCATTCATTCTTGCCTTTAGCTCAGAATTTTATCTAAACAGTCCATCACAGGAGTAATTTTCTTGAAAATAATATTTACCATATTATAATCTCTTTTTTTTTCTTCTTTTCTAAAAAGAGAAGATATGTCTTTACTGCCTACTAGAAATTATTCGAAATCTCTGGACATTATCCTCTGTTCATGTTTCTCTCAATCTGGCTACTGCTGTGAAAGAAAATAAATAGTGTTTTTATGAATACATCAAAAATCAAAGCAGAGCCAAGGAAAATCTTCATCCTTTAGTGGATGTGGTGGAGAACTTTGTCACCAAGGATGGGGAACAGACTGAGGTACTTGATGCCTCCTTTGCCTCATTCTTCAACAGAAAGATTGGTGATCTTCAGGGCAAGTGGCCCCCCTAAACTCTTTGACATGGCATGGGGAGCAGAGCAGACCCCTGCAATCCCGGAGGAAGTAGTCAGTGACTTGCTGTGCCACTCAGACACCCACAAGTCAATGGGATCAGATGGGATTCACCCAAGGATCCTGGCAGAAGAGTTGGCCAAGACACTCTTCATCCTTCATCCTTGGTCAGTCTAACTAGGCAAATTGGCAAGTGTGATACCCAGCCCACAAGAACAGACTGAGGGAGGATTTCAGGAACTACAAGTCTGTCAGCCTGACCTCAGTGCCCAAGAAGGTTACAGAACAGATCATCTTGAGTGAGACTGCAGAGTACACACAGGACAGCCAAGTGATCAGGCCAAGCCACCACAGACTGCGGACAGGCAGGTTCTGTCTGACCAACCTAATCTCCTTGTATGACAAAATGACCCATCTGGTGGACGAATGAAGGATTCTGGATGCTGTCTACCAGGACTCCAGTAAAGATTTTGACACTGCTTCCCACATCATTCTCCTGGAAAAGCTGGCAGTCCATGGCTTGAACAGATGCAAGGGGTAAAAAGCTTTTTTTCTGCTGGGTAAAAACTTCCTAGATGGCAGTGTCAAGAAAGTAATGATGAGCAGTGCCACATCCAGTTGCGGCCAGTCACCAGTGGTGTTCTGCAGGGCTCAGTGCTGGGAACAGTCATGTTTAATATCTTTATTGATGGCCTGGATGAGGCAATCAAGGACACCCTCAGTCAGTTTGCAGATGCTACTAAGTTGGGTGGGAGTGTTGATCTCCTGAATTTCACAGTCTCTGCAGAGGGATCTGGGCAGGCTGGATCATGGCTGAGGCCAGTGGAGTGAGGTTCAACAAGGCCCAGTGCCAGGTCCTGCCCTTGGGTCACAGCAGCCCCAGGCAGTGCCACAGGCTGGGACAGGGTGGCTGGAAAGGAGCTGGGGGTGCTGGTGACAGCAGCTGGACATGAGCCAGGCTGTGCCCAGGGGGCCAAGAAGGCCAATGGCATCCTGGCCTGGATCAGCAATGCTGTGGCCAGCAGGGCCAGGGCAGGGATTGTCCCCCTGTGCTGGGCCCTGCTGAGGCCACAGCTCCAGTGCTGTGTCCAGGGCTGGGCCCTCACTGCAGGAAAGGCCCTGAGGGGCTGGAGAGAGCCCAGAGAAGGGCAATGGAGCTGGGGCAGGCTCTGGGGCACAAGTGCTGTGAGGAGCAGCTGAGGGAGCTGGGGGTGTTTGTCCTGGAGAAAAGGAGGCTCAGGGGGGACCTCATCACTCTCTACAGCTGCCTGCACAACAGGATGTAGCCATGTAGGGGTTGGTTGTATCTCTCAGACAACCAGAGACAGGACAAAGGGAGTTAGCCTCAAGCTGTGCCAGAAGAGATTCAGGCTTACATCAGGAAGAATTTCTTCACAGAAAGGGTTGTCAGACATTGGAACAGACTGCCCAGGAGGTGATGGAATCACCGTCTCTGGAGATGTTTAAGAAATTTGTGGCACTTGATCATGATCAGGTTGACAAGGTGGTGATTGGCCAAAGATTGGAGTCAATTATCTCAGAGGTGTTTTCCAAACTAAATGATTCTGTGATCCTCTGTTTCTGTGATTCTTCCTACTTCCTGAGAATACTCTAGTGTAACAATGGCTTTAAAAAAATAGAACCTGTCCTGCTCATCTAAGACTATTGAATCTTTTTCCCACACACTTAAGATAATTTCTGTACATGATATGTTTGCAATATGTACTGATTTGTGGACGTATCTGGAACTGAGTTTTACGTGATTTTGTCTCTTGAACTGAAATGGCATATCTGATAAACCAGAGATGATCTATGGACTGAAATCTGGATTTACCACCTGCAACCCAGTTTCTGATTAGATAACAGAAATCACAGAGGAATACATTTACACCTTTACTTCTCTATTTCATTTCATAAGTTGTGATTTGACACTATGCCATACCAGACCACATGAAGCCACAGTATTCTACACTATGCTATACTACACCAGACCACAGTATAACGCACTACATGGCACAACACCTCACTTTGCTTCATTAACACCATGCTGTGCTACACCATGCTGCACAACACTGCACCAGACTACGCTACAAACCCTTGACTTTCACTCACTAATTTGTATTGCCAGAACTAGGTGCTCCAAGGCAGTGGTAACAATACCTGCATTTGCATGGCACGTGGAGTGCTCCATCACACACTGATTTTCCAGCCATAGGAGAACTTCAGCACAGGCAGGCTCAAGCAGGTAACACAGCCAAGCTGCAGTACACAGTGTGGACTGGCTGATAGCCTTACAACCTCCAGATGAAAAGTAGCATACTCAGTAGATAGCGATTCACCTAGTCCTTACCGTTCAATGAGCTATAGTTGTTCTTGTTTAGTTTTTATATATATTTTTTTTTCTTTTATCTAATGCTGCCTTTACACTAGGAAAAGCCATAAGATGCAAAGGTCTCATAGCACTGCTTATTGCTTACTTACTTTAATGTTACCTACACAGCATCTCAGACTCAACTTAACAGGAACCAGCTGTGTCAGAGCATAGTGATAACTTGGCCCTCAGTAGTTCCCTGCGGAGCACTGAGCCATTGATGTACTCCCAATCAATTCCTACACAGTTACAGTTCAGTGAGCTATTTAAAGAAAAAGATCACTGTGTAAAGCAAGAGGGATATTCAAAGAGAACATATTGAGAAATAAAGAACTAAAAGCAAGGCAAAACCTTAAGTACTGGAGATGGGCCTGGCACAGAGAAGATGGGAAAGAAGAGAGAAGGAATAAAAAGGTATGAAAGATACAAATCTCTGTAGTAGAACTCCATAGATAAATGAGAAAGAGATTCACATCAGCATTACTATTTGATATTTCTAATGCTTTTAATGTGGAAAAGCACTTAAATTCTTTAATTTCTCTTCCTATGTACATGTGCAAAACTAAAATCACTGGGGTAAGTCAAGTGCTCAGGAAAACCATTCAAAAAAAATACAGTAAGTTTCAGTGATTAAAATAATACAGCTAATCTTTTCAGTGAGAATTTCTGCTTTTAACTTAATGACTATATATTATGTATGTGGGGTGGTGATGATTGAGTTTAAATAACTCAGTCAGTCAAATAGAACACAACATGCCAAGGATATTCAGATAGACTATTAATAAAATCTTTGTTGATTGTTCCAATTTCAATATAAGAGTTAACTTCTAGTCCTTGGACTATTTTTGTAATATTTCTTAAGCATGTATTTTTTACAACTTTTAAAAACATATATATCAGTAGAATTATTTCCATTCTCTTAATACTATTTCCATGGATAACTAAAAAGGCAAACCAATGGATTTTTTGGTCAAAATGCAGTGCCTAAAAATAAAAATATATTTTAAAGATAAAAATGGCAATCAATTTAATTTTTCCTCACATGAACTGAAATTTATTTTCATTTGGAACGTTTAATCACGGGATTAGCTTGTGCTCTTCTTTCTATCCCAATATTATCCATCCTGATATTATCACTTACAAATGCTTAACATAATTAGCTGCAATGTTAGAAATCCAAGCAGTCTAGAAGCTTCCACCAAGTAAGCCAGTGAAGAGTTGCTTTCAAGAACTGCTCTTACACATTGCAGTTAAATTCTAATTCCCCAGTTCCAAAATGTAATCACAGAAAACATATACTTTTATCGACACAAAGAAAAAAAGCCCAAAGATCTGAAGATGGAAAGAAAAAAAATCAGAATTGTAGTTGAGTAGAATATATCCTAAATATCCAAAGGTTTTTGAACTGCTTCTGAAAATGTCCGAATGGTAACACCTGCAAGCCACAGCCTTTTAAAAACATTTGGGTTTCAGTTTGAAGAGGTTCTGACAGCAGTGCTTTAAAAAAAAGGATGCAAGATAAAGGCTCCTAATACTGCTGCTTATGAGAAAAAAACCATTCTCTTCCAGAAAACTGTAGTTTAACAGAATCCATTCTATATACGTTAAAATAGAGCCAAAGTTCAATTTAAAGTGCTGTTGCACACTTTACCAAAGCTCTTGACTTCAAAATTTTTTCTCAACTGGGCTTACAAATCCTGTATCTGTTGACCTTCAGAACAGGGTACAAGACCATTTATTCTCTCAGCTTTTTGCCTTTGTGTATGTCTGAACAAGGTGAAAAAAGAGGAAAGAAGAATCGTCTGGGGAAGTCACTGGAATTTAAGCCAGATGATATGGACAAGAAAATTCACCTGAAATGGCTGGAGAAAGACAGATAGGCAGAATGCAATTAGTCAAATGCTATTAGCAAGACTACCATAAAATGAGCTTTTTTTTTTTCTGCTTCTCACCAGTTCAGAACAAGCACAAAAAACCAATAATACCTTTGTTTGAAATAAACAAATTTCCATTTCTGATGCAGTTGGGATTTACAGTTTTCAGTTTCTGTAACTGATTTGAATCACTGCTCATGAAGTGAAATAATTGTAATACATTTGGTAAAACACTAACCATTGCAAATTGACTGACCCAGTATCTTGCTAATACAGACAAAGCACCATGACTGAAGCATTCAGTAAAAGTATCAATTAGGATTTCCTTGCTTAAGTCAACTCCTGCAAAACCTCAAGAGAATATTCTTTATCTGATATTGTAGGGTTAGATCATAATAATGATCCTGAATTTTAGTTATCTTTAAACTAAGAAATTAATACCACAATATTACTTCAAGAATACTGGAGTCATACATAAAGGACAATTTTCTGACAGGCTTTTGCTTGACTGTGGCTACTGTTTGAAAACATCACAGATTGCTATATTGTGTTTAATTATGCCAAGTAGTAGTTAAAAAAAATAAAATTGCTTTTGTATCTATGAAAATAGAATTTAAAATTGAATATTATGCATCATAATATCAATATCTTCATATCTGATATGAAGACTGATAGAGAAATATTTTATTGTCTTAAATTACAACATCATTTTCACATCTGTCATTTGACTCTGGTAGTTTCTTGAAATTCTTCTTGAAGGCTTTGATTCATGATTCAAATTAAAATCAAGCTTATTATACAGAACATAATTCAAAAAACCTGTTTCTTGTTTCATAATTCAAAAAACCTATTACCCTATGGTTTTCAGAAGATAACATTAATTGTCATAGCTAGAATTTCACAGATTTAAACTCTGTTTTAAAAATATTCAGATGTGTCGTACACATGCTTGACCTATAAGGGAGTAGTAGTAAAAGTTCTTCCAATGTAGTATCATCTATTGAGAAAGCTGTGTTCCTTTAAAGTGCACAAACAATTAAGTAAGGGAAAGAGAAATAATATGAATCAGTAGCATTGTAGTTCTTTCATTGACATCATAAATGGCTCCTCTGAGTGTTTTGATGTTGTTTTGACATAGAAATCTTACTACCCATTGTCACCTTTTTCTATTTGCAGTTGTTTTGTGTAGTATCCTTTGTGTGCCAAATCATGGTAAAAGGTTGGTTGACATTATAAAAGCAAAAATTTTTTATCATCTCTTGTGCCTACCTGTCCATACCCATTAGGACCTGATCATACAGATGCTTACAAATATGAATGATTCTGTCTTATTCTTTGAGAATGTCTCACATATGTAAATTCAAGTGACTGAGGACTGATAGAAGAGTTTGTATTAATGAAAAAAAGAAAAAATATTTCAAATTTTTAAATCATCCTAGTGATCTAAGTAAATGATGGTTCTTTTGTGGTGTAAATTAGCTTTTAATCTGAAAACATTTCCACATGACCAATTCATTCTCTTACATATATATTGTATGTAACAACACCATTCATCTGAATGGCGAAGAAGAAGCAATTTATCAAAGTCTTTGTATTCATTTTCCTTAAAATACTAAAATTTTGGAGGCCTATTTACCAGGGAGTTAAGTGGACTGTTCCATGCACATTTATACATTTTCCTACAAAAACTGATACTTTCATGGATGCACATCCCACATTTAGAGCAGGGCTGCATTACTGCCTGATACTTCATTGTTTATGGTGATGTAGAGTGGTTTATATAGCCTAATGTATTTCCAAATATTAGCAAAGCAATTACCATGGAGACACACAAACTTTACTTGAAAAGAACTTCTGGAGGTCCAGACTCCTGTGTGGAGCTGAATTACAATAATTTTCTCCATATGAATCTCAAAAAACCTTGAGATTCTTCATTATTTTCTAAAATATTACTCTTTATTATTCTAAACAGACTTCATTATTTTCCTATGTACATTTTTTTAGTGAAAAGTCCACCATTGCCCATTCTTCTTACTATTTTCTTCTAGAAGAAGAGCTTGGTTCATCACTGGGAACATTTTGGGTAACAGTAATGTGCTATAAACTGTCTCCTCCGTCTTCTCTTCACCAGACTAGTAATCTCAGTGGTTTAAATCCCTTCCTCTACAAACCTTTAGCCACACTGGCTGCTCTCTGCTGGATTTTTTTTCTATTTTTCAAAACACTTCTTGAACCAGTAGTCCCAAAAGTGGACTCATTATTCCAGGAGTGGCCTCTCTGATGGTGAGCACAGACCAACACCTGCCTTTATTCTGCTAGCTGCTCCCCTCCTCTTTATCTATGCAATTTGCCATTGATTACCATGCAAATCCTTGTTCTACTGTAGCTGTGGATAGGGAACCAAACAATTCAAAATTCTTTTCTTGAATCTGTTCTGTAGGCCTTCACTAAATGAATCAACTGAATAACCCATCTCACCTTACCTTCCCTCACCATGAAAAGTACGAAAGATAATGATTGAGTTTTATTCATAATTTGTGTTAAAATAATAGCCCTATAACGCTGAAGTCCAAGGGGACTAATATATCATTTGGACTGACCTCTAGTATATCAGAGGCTAATAATTTTCCCTCAGTGATATACTCTGGGCACTATCACAGGAGTCTCCTTTTTAACAGGGCTGCTCCCTTGCAACTGGTTCATGAAGGTAAAAACAAGCCACACTTCCCTCAAAAAGAGGAGAGAGAAAGAAAAAAAAAAAAACAAGAAGAAAGGTACATCACTTGCAAATGAGGCCTTGCAAGGAGACAGTGAAAACTCCTGATAAAATGAACTCAGAGACCTTTTCCCATTCTGACTCTTCCTTTGAGGAAAGAGGATACAATCTACCTCAGAGACAATTGGAAAGAGATTCATGTCAGAATGCTGAAAAAAGGAAACAGTGAGAGGCAAGCTCAGCTGACGGCTGGAGAATGAAAAAGGAGCAATTATCCCTGTTTGCTGTGAAACTAGGTATGAGCCAAAAAATTTTATTCAGCTGAAGCATAATTTCTAATTATACTGAACAATTGCTTACATAAGTGGAAAAGAAATGAAGGAATAGTGTGTTATTTCACTAAAAATGACACAAGAAAACAGGGTCAAATATCAAGGTGAAGTTCTATAGATAAATAAACCAAAATATGGAGTATTTATAGAAACTATTTTTCTTGTTGTTACTAGACTAGTATTATTTTATTTCCAGAAATAGGAATGCTTCATCATCACCAAAGAGAGAATGCCCTTGAGAAAAGGCTAGTTGTAGAACTATAAAATGTCACAGCTTCATAGGGAAGGAATTAACTGGACTCAGGTGAATTTCTATAAAACCCTGAACTTAACTTTCAAATATAACTCACATCCATCTAAACTGAGGCCACATTTCACTGAAAAGATGGGAAACCACCCAGGATGGACCATTAGAGACAAAAAAGTCAGTGTTAGATGTTTCTTTTTCCGGTGTTATTTTGTGAAATTTTGTGAATTTTCACAATTGTCTTAGATGACTAAATTTAATATAAGCAGTCTTTCCCCATATTTCAGTTGTGTCATCCCTAAAGACCCATAGCTGCTTTATATTATTAGTTACTTTAAAACAAATCTCATTACAGTTGGGGCTCAAACTGAGTATCCAAGTTGTTCTTACATTCAGCACATTTTACAAGCAATAAATCACACTAAAGTAATGTTCACGATCTTTTAAGAGATTTCAGTTTTGCTAAACAATTACGTTTGTTCATAGAATAACATATTTTTTCCGAATGTGCCAAAGCATGTGTCTGTTTATTTACAGATTCACAGGGCTTTAACTGTGAAATAATAAAATAACTAGAAGCACTTATTATCTTTTTCATGTGGAGACAGATTAGTCTGGCTTTTCTAAGAAACAGGCAGTCCTCACCACCAGCCAGGACACTGCTTTGATTTTCACTTGTGCACAGCTGCCTTTAAAAGTGACCTTGATGGAATATGACAGGTATGAAAGCGTGAAGGAAAGGGCTCCAGTGGTGATTTTCTGAAATTTTAAAGTTTAAAAGACAGAAGGAGAGAGAGGTCTGCGATTCAATCCTGACAGAGGCTGGATGTTATATCCCATGGCTGTACAGCTTCACATGAAAGTGCCTAATGATCAGCACTGGATTCCCTGTTAATTAAATCATATATTAAAACTGTGTAAAACCACTTCGACTTATAAAACAATAGTTACAGACATTTAAAGATATGGTGAATCTCTCTGAATGTTTTGAACTTAGAAAAACCAATTTAGTGGTCAAAAGAATGAGTATATGTCATAGGACACTCTAAAGACCAGACTGAAGGATTCTGCATCCTACAAAATGAGGTCATAAATATTTGAATGCTGTTATCACTCAAAGAAGAATGAGTAAAAAAATGCAGGCATGTATTGTATATAAAATTATTGATAATCTGCATATCTAAACAAACTATAAGGTTCAGAGTCTGAGCTTTGCACATTTCATATATGGGTACATATATATTTATATTAGTGTCTAACAACCACTTCTTTTTACAGGTAAGTAGACAGAAGAGTAGGGAAACAGCTGAACCCTCTAGGTTTGAACAAGAAGATGAATGTGCTTTTCTTTTCCTTCTGCCATCTATGTTTGCCTCATCTGGTCAGAACTATTTTAGCAAGTATGAAGAGTGATTGTCATGGAATAGACTGGAAGGGTGATTTACTTCTTTGTTACAATGATTGGTAAAAAATGGAATTTCCAAACTTCTCTGGACTGCAGATTTACATAATAGGCAGTGTCTCTATTTAACTGTACATAATGACTTGAAAGCTGATAATGACTGATAACTGATAGTAGCATCAGAAAGTGTGTTCTGGTGGCCACAATCAGCCAGGAAATCTTTCTGCATGAACCATGCTAACAAGGATGAACTTGAGTAGTTAGAGTTTCCGCATTTAGTGCTGTCAGATTAAACAAGCAAACAATGCTGCAGCAACACCCTTGCACTGCTTTTTTTTATTGTTTGTGTAAATAATATCACAGGTTTTAGAGCTTTGTTCCTAAAGCAGTGATTTTCAGGTTTTCAAAACTTTGAAAAATTCTACGCAATAATGGCTAAAATAAATGGTATGTTAAATCAATTGTTTAAAAACATATTAGCATAGATGCTTAATGCTGGTTGAAATCTATTTCAGACAAGAATGCATCAACTTGTAAGTCTTGTATGTAAGTCTTGAAGTGTTAAAAAAAAAAGCTGTTATCCATCTCATTGTCAGTTTGCTATGTTACTTCCAAGAAAACTTATAAAAATCTTGGATCCTGACTACTTTCTGTAGATTCCTTATTTCTTTGAACAGGCGAAAGAAATTAACATCTGTCCCTTTCTAAAGACATGAAATTTTGGTTTTCATTCCCTAATTAATAAAAAAGTGTCAAAAATATTGCTAACTTATCCCTTCCTTTAATTCATCTGATAGACAAGCACTTCAGAGGTGATTAAAAGATGGGTAATTAAGCAATTTCTCAGGCCTTATGTGTCATGATATGAAGTAAATAATCAAAATTAAACAAAATTTGAAATTTGAAAGTGTGGACAAAAAGCAATTATGATCCAAAAACCTTCTCTAGCTTTGAAAGTAACTGTTCCCCAGCTTTGCCTTAGTCTCACTGGTAGCAATATTTTAACATCCCAAAAACCAGAAATGCTTGATTCTTAGTCTGAACTAGACTACCAAAAGCAATGCTTATGAACCATGATAGAGATTTGGGGGAAAAATCAGTGAACACATGATGAGGGCAGACTGTTAGTGACTCTCCTTTATTTATCATTGCACAGGAAGATTTCTAATAACTTTTCCATTTATATCTTTACAATGAACAATAATTCCTAGCCTTGAATGTACAAACCCATAAACCTGCAAAACCAAACCATAACACAGCAACATGTTTTATGTATAGCAAAGCTGGTTTTGGCCAAGCATCTAGTTTCGCACCTTTCCCTGTATTTTATTTTATTCCTTCTCTATCTGTGCACAGTGGCATTCACAAGAGCTAATTCACTTGACAATAGAGAAGGAGACAAACAAAAATAGTAATTTTAACATTCTAGCATTTCCCCGAAGTATTTCTAAAAGAATCACAATAACTATGTCATTACATATACAAAATACATGATTGTATGGGCTGCTAGAAAGGTTTTCCTGGCATGTGTATGTACTGACCTACATAATTCATGAATGGTGAAGAATAGGACCATTATATGAGGCAAAATGAAGACAGCATTGAAAATAATACCAAACTTCACAAGATGTCTGTAGCAAGCTTAGCTTTTCAGTGAATCAAATAGATTTTATTCAAAGCTTAGAAAGTACAAGGTCAGACAGTTTATTAAAATGGAGATATAATAAATAGATAGATTCATGCCCCGTACTGAAATTCATGCGAACTTCATTGGGTTAAGTGGTAGGTCCAGCTGTGTGAAAAATATCAGCATCTGGCCCCTTGCCACAAGTCATTTT